>NC_090657.1:184677479-184882479 GCF_040937935.1 Hyperolius riggenbachi | reverse complement strand
CAATCTGGTATTCGCAGGAGCTATTCCCAGCCCAACAAACTTCCACCTTTCAAAGGTCAATGGAGGAACAGCCAGAAATGTTGTGCCCGGATTCACAACCATTAACTGTGGGAAATGCACCGCGCACTGAAATACAAGGCGAGTCCGAGGAGGACTCGGAAACCCAAATCCCAGAGCAAGTTGGGCAGGAGGGGTTGCAATTGCAGGAGGTCGGCCGACAAGATCTGGACTGGAAGACGACGGAGTGAGCTGTGCAGAGGTTGTTCTGGGGAGCTCTACTCCACGGCGGCGGCCCCCCACAATTACATATGACGAGTTTCAGGAGATGGAAGAGGAGGGTATGGACAATGTGGACAGAGACCCAGATTTTGTTTGTGAACGAGAACATCGCCGTCGTAGCAGCAGCACAGATGAGTCTGTTGAAGAACCCACTGCTGCACGAGTTCGCCATGTGCCACAAGGTAGGCGGCGCGCAATTTCAGGCACCACAAGCGTGGAAGTTCAAGTGAGAGGCAAAAGAGGCGCAAACAGAAATCGCCAGCAAGGCAGGTGCTCCAAAGTCTGGGCTTTCTTTGAAGACTGCACTGAGGATGGTACTATGGCGATTTGCAAGGTGTGCAAGACCCGCCTGAGCAGGGGGATAAGTATTAACAACCTCTCCACCACCAGCATGAGCCGCCACATGCTATCCAAACATCCCACTCTGTGGGCAAACGCGGCAGGACAGGGTACCAGCAACACTGCCTCCCTTGGGGTCACCAGACTCACCACCAGACCCGCCTCAGCAGCAGCAGTAGCCCAGCCATTGCGTGGTTCACAACATCAGAATCAATTTATTTTCGCCAAGTAAGTTTGCAACTACAAGGAATTTGTCTTGGCAGTTGCTTAACAAACACAAACAAAAACAATACAAGGACAGACAGTGTGAATATTACAAGTTAAGGACATTATAAGTATAGTGGCAGTAAGCAATGTGAGAATTGTTCATGTTTAGTTCTGTGCTGATTACTTTCAGTCCTAGCAGCTCTAACGTGGTTCAGCATTAAGTATGGCTACCGCTTTAGGAAAAAAACTGTTCCTGTGTCTAGAGGTTTTGGTAGCGATTGACCGGAATCTTACTCCTGAAGGCATGCGCTGGAAGATGGAGTGAGCTGGGTGAGAGGGGTCAGAGGCAATTTTGGATGCTCTCTTTCTGCACCTGCTAGTGTAAAGATCCTGCAGGGAAGGTAAGCTACAGCCAATTATCCTTTCCGCTGATCGGATGATGCGCTGCAGCCTCCCCTTTTCTAATGCTGAGCAGGAGCTGAACCATACAGTCATGGATGATGTTATGGTGGATTCGATGATTGCAGTGTAGAACTGCACCATTAGATTTTGAGGTAGGCCAAACTTTTTCAGCTGCCGCAGATGGTACATTTTCTGTTGTGCTTTCTTGACAATAGTGGCGGTGGTGTTGTCCCATTTTAAGTAGTTTGAGATCGTGGACCCAAGAAACTTGAATGACTCTACTTGGGTTATTGTGGATCCATTTATGGTTAAGGGGAGGTGCTGGGGGGGGGGAGATCTCCTAAAGTCTATTATCATCTCCATGGTTTTGAGAGCATTTAGTTCCAAGTTGTTGCTGCTGCACCAGGAGGAAAGCTGTCCCACCACATGCCTGTATGCAGACTCATCCCCGTTTTGAATGAAACCAACAACTGTTGTGTCGTCTGCAAACTTCAGAACCTTAACAGATGGATCTGTGGAGATGCAGTCATTGGTGTAAAGTGAGTACAGCAGTGGGGAAAGCACACAGCCCTGGGGTGCACCAGTACTGACTGTCAGAGAGCTTGATGTGAGTTTACCAAGTCTAACGCAGTCTTCTGTCGGTTAAGAAGTCGGTCATCCACAAACATCAGACGCTGACACTGTCACTTTCCGGAGTAGTGCTCTTGAGATCTCCCAGTGTTCATCAAACACAACAACCAACAGCCCTTCAGTGTGCAGCCCTACGATTCAGTTGTCTGTCTCGGAGATGTTTGATCGCAAGAGGAAATTGCCAGCAAATGACCCCCGGGCCGTGGCAGTAACAGCCAGCATAGCCAAGCTTCTGGCCTGCGAAATGCTGCCATATCGAGTGGTGGAGACAAACAGCTTCAAGGGCATGATGTTAGTGGCCATCCCACGTTACGTGGTTCCCAGCCGCTACCACTTTGCGCGCTCTGCAGTGCCTGAGTTGCATGAGCACGTGGTCAGCAAAATAACCCGAAGCTTGAAGAATGCTGTTGCCTGCAAGGTTCATCTCACCACTGACACCTGGACGAGTGCGTTCGGCCAGGGTCGATACATCTCCCTTACCGCGCACTGGGTGAACCTTGTGGAGCCTGGCAGCGATTCCTCACCTGCAACGGCGCGGGTGTTGCCCACGCCGCAAACAGCTGCACCGCCGTCCCTCCCACTGGATAACAACAGCAGCACCTACCTCTCTGACTCCTTCTCCTCCAACGCATCTCAAAGCTGTACCTCATCTGGAAACGCTAACCCAGCACCAGCAGCAGTAGGATCGTGGAAGCAGTGCAGCACAGCTGTTGGCATGCGTCAGCAAGCGTTGCTGAAGCTGATCTGCCTTGGGGATAAGCAGCACACAGGGGAGGAAATTTGGAGGGGAATAAAGGAACAGACGGATTTGTGGCTGGCACCGCTGGACCTGAAATCGGGCATGGTTGTGTGTGATAATGGGAGTAATCTCATTCGCGCTTTAAGGTTGGCTAAGCTGACACACATCCCTTGCCTGGCGCACGTGATGAACCTAGTAGTTCAGCGGTTCCTGAGGACATACCCAGGCGTGGCCGATCTTCTGTTGAAGGTGCAACGAGTGGCCAAACATTGTAGAAATTCCAGTACTGCTTCGGGGGCACTCGCCAAGATGCAGGAGCGCTTCAATCTCCCCCACCATCGCTTGCTGTGTGATGTCCCTACGCGCTGGAATTCTACGCTGCACATGCTAGCCCGCTTTTGCGAGCAGAAGAGTGCAGTGGTCCAGTACATGACGGCACAGTACCGAGGCGCATCCGGACAGCTGCCAAGCTTCTGTGGATCCGATTGGGCCAACATGTTGGACCTCTGCCAAGTCCTCCAAAATTCTGAGCAGTCCACGTTGCTTGTGAGCAGTGACAACTCTTCAGTCAGCATTACCATACCACTGCTGTGTTTACTGAAGAGGTCAATGTTAAAAATCGAGGAAACCGCTGTCATGATGCAACTGGGGGAATCTGAAGGAGAAAACGATCAGCGTGATGGTACCAACATCAGGCCATCCGCCTCAGGAAACGCTGGCCCCAGCAGCTATGACGAAGAAGAGGAGGAGGAACAGCTGTAGTTGGAGCAGGAATTTCCTGCCACCACTGACGAGGGCCAGAGCGGTGCACGTTGGACTTCCACAATTCAGCGCGAATGGTCAGCAGAAGCAGACCAGGAAGAAGGTGACGACTATGATGCATCACAACAACTATCACAACGCTCACAAGAGGATTATGAGGATTCTGGCAGGACTCTGGCACACATGGCTCAATTCATGCTAGACTGCATTGAACGCGACCCACGCATTGTGCGCATTCTGGACAACACCAATTACTGGGTTTATACCCTTCTGGATCCACGGTACAAACACAATGTTCCAAAACTGCTTGAAGAAAGAGTCAGACAGGTCAAAATGGAAAAATATCAGCAGGCCCTTGTGGAGACTTTAAAGAGGAGATTGACATCCTCCCCCTCCTCTAGCCAGTTGTACGCCAACAGACTGACTTCCGCAAACCCAGGACGACCAGGAGGGCAGCAAACAACACAAGCCGCAGCTAGTGCCCAAAAGGGAATGGTATCGGCAGTGTCCTTGGAGTGGGAAAATTTTCTGACACCCATGCAGCAGCCCACAGAACAGCAAGCGTGCGCATCCACCTCCAACACCGATCGCCTGTAGAAGATGGTCAAGGACTACATGTCAGATGGCGTAGCTGTGTTGAACAATCCATCTGCACCCTTCAACTATTGGGTATCGAAGCTAGACACGTGGCACGAACTGGCAATGTACGCAATAGAGGTGCTGGCTTGCCCGGCAGCCAGCGTTATGTCGGAACGCTGTTTCAGTGCTGCCGGAGGCATCGTCACAGATCGGCGTATCCGCCTCTCCACAGAAAATGCAGACCGTCTGACTCAAATTAAAATGAGTCAATCCTGGATTGGAAACGACTACGTAACACTCCAGGACCCCAACCAAGTAACATGACCAATGAACATCTGTGATGGTTTAGCGTTGCCGGTCCCTTGTTACGGAACCTCTCATCTGTATTACATTTATGACTGCATGGCGGCAAAAAGCATTGCTATATCCGCACGCTATTTGTCCTCATGCAAGGCCTGGGTTGTTGTGTCTCACAAAGCGTGGCCTTCTCCTCCTGCGCCTCCTCCTGTTCCATCAAGTGTGCTGCTGCTGGGTTAGCGTTTCCAGTCCCTGTTTATTGAACCTCTCATCTGTATTACATTTATGACTGCATGGCGGCAAAAAGCATTGCTATATCCGCACGCTATTTGTCCTCATGCAAGGCCTGGGATGTTGTGTCTCAAAAAGCGTGGCCTTCTCCTCCTGCGCCGCCTCCTCCTGTTTCATCACGTGTGCTGCTGCTGGTGCTGGGTTAGCGTTACCGGTCCCTTTTCCTGGAACCTCTTCTCTGTATTACATTTATGACTGCATGGCGACAAAAAGCATGTTACCTGTGCAAAGAAACTTGACATTTTCCACATTTAAAAGACAGTTTTTCCTTTGAAAAACTTTACAATCAATTTTCTCAAAAACTATAAGCTCTTTTTCAAATTTTTTTCCCTCTTGTACCCACTCCCAAGGTGCACATACTCTGCAAATTTGGGGTATGTAGCATGTAAGGAAGCTTTACAAAGCACGAAAGTTCGGGTCCCCATTGACTTCCATTATGTTCGGAGTTCGGCGCGAACACCCGAACATCGCGGCGATGTTCGGCGAACGTTCGCGAACATCTAGGTGTTCGCCCAACACTAAGGAAGGCCACCAGGCACCGGCAGGTCTGTGGCTGTGCGAGGTGGTGTTGCTGTGAGTTCGTGTGGACCTGGCCCAAAATACAGTGCTCAGAAGAAGGCACGTGCCATCACTTCCCAAAATCGTGAGGAGGTGCTTGAGTATTTAACACAGAACCCCTCATCTCCCGCAGCCAACTCTGTGTGTCAGCTGCACATTTGATCGAACATCCGCTGCGTTTGACACTTCGCAGGAGTTATTTGGTGGTGGTGAAATCACTGATTCACAGCCACTACTACAACAATAACAAGAAGGCGCAGGTAAACCACCTCATACATCTGAGTTAGGTGGCGATAGTATGGGCATAATGTGTGAGGAGGGGGGATAATGAACCCCCTGAAGTTGGTGCAGTTGAGGAGGTGTCTGAGGAAAGCAAAGCTGGGCAGGAGGATTATGATGATTATACGGATGCCACGTATGTTCCCAGTAGAGGAGATGACCAGGGGGACAGTTCAAAGGGGGAGTCAGAGAGGAGTAGGAGGAGACGACTCCATGATAGAAGCAGAGGGAGCTCGTCCTCAGAAACAGCTGGGGGCAGTGTCCGACGCCATGTATTGCCAGCTATGGACAGCCAGCCAACATGCCTTTCAACGTCAGCTGCTGATGCCACCGTAGCGCCATCACCCCAGGGGGGCTCAGCGGTTTGGAAATTTTTTAACATGGGTGTCTCAGATCGGAGCAAAGCCATCTGTTGTCTCTGCCAGCAAAAATTGAGCCGTGGAAAGGCCAACTCTCACGTAGGGACAAGTGCCTTATGAAGGCACCTGGAGAGAAGGCACAAACAGCTATGGCAAGAACACCGGAGGGAAAGCAGCACCCAAAAGACAAGCCACCCTCCTTCTCCTCTTCCTCCTTCAGGTGCATCATCTTCATCCTCTTTCTCCCTTGCACCTTCACAGCCACCCTCCTCCACACCGCCTCTTCCCTTGAGCGGTTCCTTCTCCTCTGCCCACAGCAGTACCCAGCTGTCCGTAAAGGAAGTATTTGAGCGTAAGAAGCAAATATCTGCCAGTCGCCCTCTTGCCCGGCATCTGACAGCTGGCATGGCGGAACTATTAGCTCTCCGGCTATTACCATACAAGCTGGTGGAGTCAGAGGCTTTCCGTAAATTTGTGGCCATTGGGACACCACAGTGGAAGATACCAGGCCGCACTTATTTTTCATGTAAGGCCATACCCAAACTGCACCGTGCAGTTAAGAGGCAAGTGGTGTCATCTATTGCGAAGAGCGTTGGGTCAAGGGACCACCTGACCACGGATGCCTGGTCTGCCAAGCACGGGCAGGGCCGCTACATTACGCACACAGCCCATTGGGTCAACCTGGTGACCGATGACAGCAAGCAGGGAGTACGTGGCTGCGCAGCGGACCGACTTGTCACACCTCCACGGCTTGCAGGCAGGCCTCCAGCCACCTCCGATCCACCTGCTACCACCTCTTCGCTGTCGTCCTCCTCCTCTTCGGCTGGTGCCGTGATCTCCTCTCCAGCTACACAGCCCCCGCACCCCAGGGCCTATGCTGCATGCCAGGTACGACGGTGTCACGCAGTGTTAGACATGTCTTGCCTCAAAGCGGAGAGTCACACTGGAGCAGCTCTCCTGGCTGCTCTCAACAATCAGGTGGAGCAATGGCTGACCCCGCACAAACCTTAGATTGGCAACGTGGTGTGTGACAACGGCAGCAATCTCATTTCCGCGTTGAATTTGGGAAAGCTGACACACGTACCCCTGCATGGCACATGTGCTGAATCTGGTCGTGCAAAGATTTGTGTCCAAGTACCCAGGGTTAGAGGACGTCCTGAAGCAGGCCAGGAAGTTGTGTGGGCATTTCAGGTGCTCTTACAAGGCCATGGCACGCTTTGTGGACATTCAGAGTAGAAAACTTGCGGGTGAAACGCCTGATTTGCGATAGCCCGACTCGCTGGAATTCCACACTGCTGATGTTCTCTCGCCTGCTAGACCAGGAGAAAGCCGTCACCCAGTACCTGTATCATTACAGTACAAGGACACAATCTGGGAGGATGGGGATGTTGTGGCCCAACAACTGGACACTGATGTGAAATGCATGCAGGGTCATGGAGCCCTTTGAGGAGGTGACCAAACTGGTGAGTCGCGATTAGGGCACCATCAGCGACTTGATCCCCTATGCCTACTTCCTGGAGCGTGCCATGCGTAGAGTGGTGGATACAGCTGTGGAGGAGCGTGAACGAGAACAGTTACGGAAGCAGGAGTCGTGGGAGCGATTTACATCCGAACCTGATGTTTCCACAACACCTGCAGCAGCACAGAGGGGGGAGGAGGAGGAGGAAGAAGAGGAATCGTGTGGGGAAGGAGAGGAGTCAGACTCTGATGATGATTATGAGGAAGGTGTTTCTGTGGAGGAGGAAGAGGCGGCGGAAGAAGAACAACCGCGGCAGCCGTCACAGGGGGCTTCTGCTGCTCCACGTTCCCGTGGTATTGTTCATGGCTGGGGGGAGAAAGAGGAGTTGCATCCCGTCACTGAGGAAGAGCAAGAGGAGATTGAGAGTACGTCTGCATACAGCTTTGTGCAGATGTCCTCTCATGTTGTCCAGCCTGTTGAGGGACCGCCGTATCAAAAACCTCAAGGGGAATGACCTGTACTGTGGGCCACGCTAATAGACCCTCGGTACAGGCACAAAGTGGCGGACCTGCTACCAACTCAACAGAAGGCGGAAAGGATGCAGCACTTGCAGAACAAGCTTTACAATGTGTTTAAGGGTGATGTGGCTGCACAACGCAATCAAGGTACCACTGGCAGTAACCCTCCTCCTCCCAAGTCCACGCAGGCAAGGACAGGACGCTCCAGCAATCTCAGGGTGATGTTGAACATGCGGACATTCTTTAGTCCAACTCCTCGCCATAGTCTTTCCGGATCCACCCTCCACCAATGCCTGGACCGGCAGGTAGCCGACTACCTGGCCTTGAGTGTGGATGTAGACACTGCGAAAAGAGACGAACCCTTGGGCTACTGGTTGCGCAGGCTTGACCTGTGGCCAGAGCTGTCCCAATTTGCCATACAACTTCTCTCTTGCCCTGCCGCAAGCGTCCTGTCAGAAGGGACCTTCAGTGCAGCTGGAGGCATTGTTACTGAGAAGAGAAGTCGCCTAAGTCACAACAGTTTTCAGTACATGACCTTTTATCAAAATGAATGAGGAATGGATCACGGAGGGCTACTGCCACCGCCAACAGGGTCCAGGACACCAGGCAGATTCCTGAATTGTTAAGGCCGCTGCTAGCAGCAGCCGCTACACTAATTTTTCTGGTGCGTGTACATGCCTGCTTAATTTTTCTGGCTGCACTGCGGGCGGCTGCAACAAAAAAACAAAAAGGCATGTACATGTGCCCATCCCCCTTCGTGATCATTACCTTGCCACGGTGAAGGGGCTTGCGTATAACAATGAAGCAATGACCGCCGGCTATTTGAGTGTCTCGGGTGGGGGTGGCACACAAAAGATAATAAGGCCGTTGCTTCATTGTGGTCAGACCAAATTTGATCAGCTGGACAGTCACGGTTTTATCATTGAGCTACCACAGCTCGGCGACCATATGGGCTTGAAAACCGCCACAGCCTACACTCTCCCCACGGTGCGCACCAGTCCAGCACAGCCGTCACTACGCAAACAGCTGTTTGTGGTGCGTTACACAGTGAGTTTGGTGTGTCAGTGTGAAGCAGAACTCTAATTACACTCCCTGATTGATGTATACACATGCAAGATGTTTGAAAGCACTTTAGGCCTGCAATTTAGCATTCAATGTGATTTCTGCCCTTAAAACACTGCTTTGCGTTCAATCCAGATTTCTCCCCGGGACTTTTGGCGTCTATCCCACTCCGCCATGCCCCCTCCAGGTGTTAGACCCCCTGAAACATCTTTTCCATCAGTTTTGTGGCCAGCATAATTTTTTCTATTTTTCAAAGTTTGCCTCCCCATTGAAGTCTATTGCGGTTAGCTAACTTTTCCGCGAACCGAACCTTTTGCGAACCTAAAATCGGAGGTTCGGCCCATCTCTACCGGTGAGACGCTTGATTTGCAATAGCCCGACTCACTGGAATTCGACCCTTATGTTTGACCACCTGCTACAACAGGAGAAAGCCGTTACCCAGTATCTCTACAACTACAGTAGAAGGACAAACTCTGCGGGGATGGGGATGTTCTGGCTGAAGAATTGGACACTCATGCGAAATGCCTGCAGGCTCATGCAGCCGTTTGAGGAGGTGACAAACCTCGTGAGTTGCAGTGAAGGCGCCATCAGCGACTTGATCCCGTATGCTTTCTTCCTGGAGCGTGTCATGCATAGAGTGGTGGCTCAAGCTGTGGACGAGCGTGAACAGGAACAGGAGGAAGAGTTGTGGGATCAAGTCTCATCAGAACAAGAGGTTTCCTCAACACCTGTGGCAGCACAGAGGGGGGGAGGAGGAGGAAGAGTTGGGTGGGGGAAAAGGAGTCAGACTCAGATGATGAGGAAGGTGTTTTTTTTTTTTGGAGGAGGAGGAGTAGGGGGCAGAAGAACAACCACAGCAGGTGTCACAGGGGGCTTGTGCTGCTCAATGTTCCCGTGGTATTGTTCGTGGCTGGGGGGAGGAGGAGAAGAACTTACCTGACATCACTGAGGAAGAGCAAGAGGAGATGGATAGTACGTCTGGATCCAAATTTGTGCAGATGGCGTCTCACGCTGTCCAGCCTGTCGAGGGACCCCCGTAAGAAAAAAACTCAGGGGGAATGAGCTGTACTGGGTGGCAACGCTACTAGACCCTTGGTATAGGCACAAAGTGGCGGAGAGGTTTCCAAATCACCAGAAGGCAGAAAGGATGCAGCATTTGCAGAACAAGCTGGCAACTATGCTTTACAGTGCGTTTAAGGGTGATGTCACAGCACAACGGAATAAAGATACCACTGCCAGTAATCCTACCATGTCCACGCAGGCAAGGACAGGACGATCAAGCGATCTCATGGTTATGTCGGACATGCGGACATTCTTTACTCCAATGCCTCGCCTTAACCCCTCCGGATCCACCCTCCACCAATGCCTCGACCGGCAGGTAGCCAACTACCTGGCCTTAAGTATGGATGTAGACACTGAGCAGCGATGAACCCTTGGACTACTGGGTGCGCAGGCATGGCCTGTGGCCAGAGCTGTCCCAATTTGCCCTCCAATTTCTGTCTTGCCCTGCCTCAAGAATCCTGTCAGAAAGGACCTTCAGCGCAGCTGGAGGAATTGTCACTGAGAAGATAAGTCGCCTAAGTCACAAAAGTGTTCAGTACCTCACCTTTATCAAAATTAATGAGGCATGGATCCCGGAGGGCTGCTGCCCCCTGAAGACTAAGTCAGTCCCCACACACAGCATCTCTGTCTGCATGCCGTGTGACTACCTGCCCCAAGACTAAGTCACTCCCCACACAGCATCTCTGCCTGCAGGCTGCTTGACTGCCTTCTCCGCCACCACCAACAGGGTCCAGGACACCAGATACCTGAATTGTTAAGGCCGCTGCTAGCAGCGGCTGCTATAATAATTTTTCTGGTGCGTGTACATGCCTGCCTAATTTTTCTGCCTGCACTGCAGCTGCTACAACAAAACAAAAAGGCATGTACATGTGCCAAATCCACTTTGTGATCGTTACCTTGCCGCAGTGAAGGGATTGGCATATCACAATGAAGCAATGACCGATGGCTGTATGAGTGTCTCGGGGGGTGGGGGGGGGGGGGGGGTGAGGGGAGGACACCCACGATAAGGAGGTCGTTGCTTCATGGTAAACAAACCAAATTCGATCAGCTGGACAGTCACTGTTCTGTCATTCATCTCTCCCCCCGAAATGAACCAACTAGCTCACCCTGACCAGGCCAGATTCATTCCCTGTAGAGAGGCTAGGGATAATACCATTTGAGCAATCCATCTGATTGCTGAAAAAGCGTTTGAAATGGTAGACTGGGGCTTCCTGAAAGGTACACTTAAGCATATAGGCCTCCGTCCTCATATGCTTTCCTGGATCCTGTCTCTCTACTCGCCACCTACAGCCTGTGTTAGGGTCAATGGCACCATCTAGGACCCCCTGTCCATTAATATTGGCACTAGACAAGGCTGCCCCCTGTCACTGCTAATTTTGGCCCCAACGTTAGATCCTCTCTTACGCACTATCCGCGCTAATGTCGACATAAGGGGTCTTGGCCTACCATTCTCCGAGCAATAGGTGGCAGCCTATGCTGATGACCTGCTCTTTTTTATTACAGATTATTATTTAGTATTTATATAGCGCCAACATCTTACGCAGCGCTGTACAGGATATATGTATATATATATTGTCTTTTCACTAACTGTCCCTCAAAGGAGCTCACAATCTAGTATAGTCAAATGTCTATGTATGCATTATGTAGTGTATATGTAATGTAGTCTAGGGCCAATTGTAAAGGGGAGCCAATTAACTTATCTTTATGTTTTTGGGATGTGGGAGAAAACTAGAGTGCCCGGAGGAAACCCATACAGAAACGGGGAGAACATACAAACTCCTTGCAGATAGTGCCCTGGCTGGGATTTGAGCCAGGGACCCAGCGCTGCAAGGTGAGAGTGCTAACCACTACGCCACCGTGCTGCCCATACAGATCCCCATATCTCCCTACCCAATCTTGTACAAGTTTTAGACAATTTTCAATCGTTGGCCAACTACAAAATTAATGCAGACAAATGTCAAGCAATAGGAGTGGCCCTACCCTCTACACAAAAAGATAGCATTTAGAAAAACTTCCCCTACACATGGGTATCTCACGCTATTACCCATTTTGGAGTCCAATTGCCCCTTGTGCCCTCTTCCATTTACAAAGCCAAGTTCCCTTCTATTGTGCACACAATCAAACAGGATTTACAGAGATGGAACCAGTCCCATTTTTCTTGACTAGGCCGTGTAAATATACTAAAAATGAATGTGCTTCCCAGAATACTCTACTTATACCAAGCTCTATCCCTCACACCCCCTTCCAAACATTTCCGAGAACTCAGAAAATGCTTTACACAGTTCATTTGGAACAAAAAAAAACACCTTCATTTCGACATTCAGCTATGATCCTATCCAAAAATCAGGGAGGCCTCACTGTCCCAAACCCTAAAAAAATACCACACAGCTGCTTCACTAGGTCGCCTAATAGATCGGCATCGCCATGGCCCTTATAAGTGCTGGGTACAATTAGAACATGACCTCCTGAAACAGGACCTTAATGATCTTCCTTGGCTCTCCCCAAAGACCTCTGTCGAATTTATTTCTCCTGCCTCTACTCTCTCCACATTCTCTAGAACTCGCCACATCTCATTAATTTCCCTCTGGCCATCTCCTTTAATTCCATTGCTAAATAATCCTCTATTCCCCTTGGGCTATAAGCCCCGAGGTTATAGTACATGGAGAACAGAACCTATCCTACGGGCCAGAGACTTAATCTCTAATGAGCGCTGGATGCCTCTGTCCACTCTTCAATCTACAAGAAATACATCTTGATAACTGGAGTCTTTTTCAGTTCCAACACTTCTTGCTTTCCCTAGGTACTAGAGGCTAACTATCCAGAAATATTACCCCATTTGAATCCATATGTTTGAATAATGGTATGACCAAAAAAATCTTTATCCCAGATTTACCAATTGCTCATCTCGGATAACTCTTGGTCTGCAGAACTTAAAGAGGAGTGGGAGATGGAACCAGGCTCTACTTTCACTGATAAGTAGTGGGAGAAAATCATTTTGCTCAACCAGAAATCATGCATTTCAATGAGGGTTCAAGAGGCAAACTATAAGGTCCTCAGCAGATGGTATTATACTCCTGTTAAGCTCCATCAAATGTTCCCCACGGCTGACCCCCTTTGTAGGAGATGCTGGCGCAGAACAAGGCACCTTGCTACACATTCTGGAGTTGTCCCCAGATAACCCCTTTTTGGCAAGAAGTACAGAAATATATCAAAATACTCACAGATGGAGATCCTAATCCCGTACCAGCCTATTACCTGTTGCACCACACAACTAAGCCTATTTGCAGCTTAAAAAAAAAAAAAATCACTAAACACCTAATACAAGCAGCACGAATCTTTATCGTACACCACTGGAAATCCACTACTCCACCTTCTATCCCTGAATGGCTCACAGAAACGCACACAATCGGCCTCATGGACTCTATGACACTCCATACACAACAGAGAAGAAGCCCACAAACAGACTTGGGTCCACTGGAATATCTTTGTAGAATCACCTGAATATAGGGATGCTATGGCATCTACTTAAAATATAATCTAAAATTCAGCACTAAACTTTAGGTATGGCTGGGGACAGAGCCTCTGGGAATCTCGGGATTACTTTGGGTTTTCAGGTCTTTTCTCTCTACTTCATTACCTTTCTTTTCTTCTGTTTCCTCTTTTTCCCTTATTGTTGTATCTTTCTCTTTCTTACTACACTAGGTCAAAGGGAGATCCACCTTTTCCCTCCCTCACCTAGGTGCCAACCTATTAACCGGTAAAGTCAGCACAAAATGACACTTCCTCATTGCATTTACACACGAAATTGTGATTTTTCCCCAAATTTCGCATTACGATATCACATCACAACTGTGAATGCAAAATTATGATTTTACTTAAGTTGTGCTCATCACTTATGGCTAAAAGTATAAAGGCAGAAGATCATTAACCGGTTCAGCACTGCAGTGCCGAAAATCTCATGCATCCGAGCAATGTTCACCTCCCATTCATTTGCCTATAACTTTATTGCTACTTATCACAATGAAATGATCTATATCTTGTTTTTTCCGCCACTAATTAGGCTTTCTTTGGGTAGTACATTTTGCTAAGATTTATTTTTTTCTAAATTCTTTTTAACAGGAAGATTAAGAAAGAAATGAAAAAAATTTATTATTTCTCAGTTTTTGGCCATTATAGTTTGAAATTAACCACATAAGGACCGCCCCCAGCCGATGGGCGGCGGCAAAGTCCGGGCCCAAACGACCGCAATACGCCCATCGGCGGGGGCGGCTGCGGGAGTGGCTATGCGGCGATCGCGTCATTTGTGACGCGATCAGCCGCCGGGGACTCGCTCCGCCCACCGCTCGTAGTAACCCGCCGGCCGTTCGGAAGCGCCGGCGGGTTACTAGCACCCGGATCGCCGCTGCACATATGTATAATAGGCTTTGTAATGTATACAAAGCCTATTATACTGGCTGCCTCCTGCCCTGGTGGTCCCAGTGTCCGAGGGACCACCAGGGCAGGCTGCAGCCACCCTAGTCTGCACCCAAGCACACTGATTTCCCCCCCCCCTGCCCCCTGATCGCCCACAGCACCCCTCAGACCCCCCCCCCCTGCCCACCCCCCAGACCACTGTTTGCACCCAGTCACCCCCCTAATCACCCATCAATCACTCCTTGTCACTATCTGTCAACGCAATTTTTTTTTTATCCCCCCCCTGCCCACTGCCCCCTCCTGATCACCCCCCACCCCTCAGATTCTCCCCAGACCCCCCCCCCCCCCCGTGTACTGTATGCATCTATCCCCCCTGATCACCTGTCAATCACCTGTCAATCACCCCCTGTCACTGCTACCCATCAATCAGCCCCTAACCTGCCCCTTGCGGGCAATCTGATCACCCACCCACACCAATAGATCGCCCGCAGATCCGACATCAGATCACCTCCCAAGTGCAGTGTTTACATCTCTTCTCTCCTCTAAACACCCACTAATTACCCATCAATCACCCATCAATCACCCCCTATCACCACCTGTCACTGTTACCCATCAGATTAGACCCTAATCTACCCCTTGCGGGCACCCAATCACCCGCCCACACGCTCAGATTGCCCTCAGACCCCCCCTTATCAATTCGCCAGTGCAATATTTACATCTGTTATTCCCTGTAATAACCCACTGATCACCTGTCAATCACCTATCAATCACCCCCTGTCACTGCCACCCATCAATCACCCCCTGTCACTGCCACCCATCAATCACCCCCTGTCACTGCCACCCATCAATCAGCCCCTAACCTGCCCCTTGCGGGCAATCTGATCACCCACCCACACCAATAGATCGCCCGCAGATCCGACATCAGATCACCTCCCAAGTGCAGTGTTTACATCTCTTCTCTCCTCTAAACACCCACTAATTACCCATCAATCACCCCCTATCACCACCTGTCACTGTTACCCATCAGATTAGACCCTAATCTGCCCCTTGCGGGCACCCAATCACCCGCCCACACGCTCAGATTGCCCTCAGACCCCCCCTTATCAATTCGCCAGTGCAATATTTACATCTGTTATTCCCTGTAATAACCCACTGATCACCTGTCAATCACCTATCAATCACCCCGTCACTGCCACCCATCAATCACCCCCTGTCACTGCCACCCATCAATCAGCCCCTAACCTGCCCCTTGCCGGCAATCTGATCACCCACCAACACCAATAGATCGCCCGCAGATCCGACATCAGATCACCTCCCAAGTGCAGTGTTTACATCTCTTCTCTCCTCTAAACACCCACTAATTACCCATCAATCACCCCCTATCACCACCTGTCACGGTTACCCATCAGATTAGACCCTAATCTGCCCCTTGCGGGCACCCAATCACCCGCCCACACCTCAGAACGTCCTCAGACCCCAGCCCTGATCACCTCGCTAGTGCATTGCTTGCATCTATTTCCCCCCTCTAATCACACCTTGAGACACCCATCAATCACCTCCTGTCACCCCCTAGCACACCTACCCATCAGATCAGGCCCTAATTTGCCCTGTGTGGGCTCCTGATCACTCGGCCAAACCCTCAGATCCCCCTCAGACCCCCTTCCGATCACCTCCCCAGTGCATTGATTGCATCTATTTTCCCCTCTAACCGCCCCCTGAGACACCCATCAATCACCTCCTGTCACCCCCCTAGCACTCCTATCCATCAGATCAGGCCCAAAACATCCTGTCATCTAAGAGGCCACCCTGCTTATGACCGGTTCCACAAAATTTGCCCCCTCATAGACCACCTGTCATCAAAATTTGCAGATGCTTATACCCCTGAACAGTCATTTTGAGACATTTGGTTTCCAGACTACTCACAGTTTTGGGCCCGTAAAATGCCAGGGCAGTATAGGAACCCCACAAGTGACCCCATTTTAGAAGACACCCCAAGGTATTCTGTTAGGTGTATGATGAGTTCATAGAAGATTTTATTTTTTGTCACAAGTTAGCGGAAATTGATATGTTTTTTTTTTTTTTTTTCACAAAGTGTCATTTGTCCGTGAGGAGTAGTCTTGAAACGAAATTTCTCAAAATGACCTGTGAAATCCTAAAGGTACTCATTGAACTTTGGGCCCCTTAGCACAGTTAGGGTGCAAAAAAGTGCCACACATGTGGTATCGCCGTACTCAGGAGAAGTAGTATAATGTGTTTTGGGGTGTATTTTTCCACATACCCATGCTGAGTGGGAGAAATCTCTCTATAAATAGACAATTGTGTGTAAAAAAAATAAAACAATTGTCATTTACGGAGATATTTCTCCCACCCAGCATGGGTATGTGTAAAAATACACCCCAAAACACATTATACTACTTCTCCTGAGTACGGCAATACCACATGTGTGGCACTTTTTTGCAGCCTAACTGCGCTAAGGGGCCAAAAGTCCAATGAGCATCTTTAGGCTTTACAGGGGTGCTTACAATTAGGCACCCCCCAAAATGCCAGGACAGTGAACACACCCCACAAATGACCCCATTTTGGAAAGTAGACACTTCAAGGTATTCAGAGAGGAGCATAGTGAGTCCGTGGCAGATTTCATTTTTTTTGTCGCAAGTTAGAAGAAATGGAAACTTTTTTTTTTCTTTTTTTTTTGTCAGAAAGTGTCATTTTCCGCTAACTTGTGACAAAAAATAAAATCTTCTATGAACTCACCATGCCTCTCACTGAATTCCTTGGGATGTCTTCTTTCCAAAATGGGGTCATTTGGGGGGTATTTGTAGAGTTGAGCCGAAATTTTCGTAATTTCGCATTACTATAATTACGCATGCGAAATTTGCGATTACGATGCGAAATTAGCGTAGCGAAATTGCCATTAAAATCGTAATTGAAAATACCGTAAGCGTAATTTTCAACACGAAATTTTGTGTTTCGTTCATGCCGTAATTTCGCATTAAACGCTACCGTAATTTCGCGTTAAACCGTAACACTCCGTATAATATAAAAAAGCCGCCGACTTTAAGGGTTAATAGCAAAGCCCCCTTAAATGCTAAGAGCCTCAAATTTGGAGAATATATTAAGGAGATCAGGAGGAATAAGAGGAAATTTTTTTTTTCAAAAATACCTTATAGTTTTTGAGAAAATCGATGTTAAAGTTTCAAAGTAAAAATGTATACATTTAAAAACCCGCCGACTTTAACGGTTAATAGCAAAGCCTGCTTAAAGTTTAGGAACACCAAATTCCTAGGGTATATTAAGGGGATCAGTGGGAATAAGAGGAAATTTTTTTTTTCAAAAAGACCTTATAGTTTTTGAGAAAATTGATGTTTAAGTTTCAAGGGCAAAAATGTCTTTTAAATGCGGAAAATGTCAGTTTTTTTTGCACAGGTAACAAAAGTGTATTATTTTCATAGATTCCCCCAAGTGGGAAGAGTTTTACTTACTTCGTTCTGAGTGTGGGAAATATAAAAAAAAAACGACGTGGGGTCCCCCCTCCCAGACCTCTTTAACCCCTTGTCCCCCATGCAGGCTGGGATAGCCAGAATGCGGAGCACCGGTCGCGTGGGGCTTCGCACCCTGACTATACCAGCCCGCATGGTCCATGGATTGGGGGGTCTCGGAAGGGGAGGGGCAGCCAAGCTTTCCCCTCCCCCTCCGAGCCCTTGTCCAATCCAAGGACAAGGGGCTCTTCTCCACCTCCGATGGGCGGTGGAGGTGGAGGCCGCAATTTCCTGGGTGGGGGGTTCATGGTGGAATCTGGGAGTCCCCTTTAAAAAGGGGTCCCCCAGATGCCCACCCCCCCCCTCCCAGGAGAAATGAGTATAGAGGTACTTGTACCCCTTACCCATTTCCTTTAAGAGTTAAAAGTAAATAAACACACAAACATAGAAAAAGTATTTTAATTGAACAAAAAACATAACCACGAAAAAAGTCCTTTAATATTCTTAATTAACCATTAATACTTACCTGTCCCTTTAAATAAATGATCCCACACAATATCCTCGGAAATGTTCTATCAGTTACAATGTAACAAAGTTATTACAATGTAACAACTTTGTTACATTGTAACTACGCCGCACCCGATGTCACTCGCCGCTCACCCGCCGCACGGACCCGACAGAGCTCTGAGCTATATAGCTCAGAGCTCTGAGAAGCATCTTTGTATTTGGGCTCCAAGGAGCCCCATTGGTCCTTAGCAGACCAATGGGGTTCCTTCTGATTTGAATATATCGCTCAGAGCTCTGTCGGGTCCGGACTCCGTGCAGGACGCTAAGTCCCCGCCGGCTCCGCTGCCCTCCCTGCCTCTCCCACATGTCACCCACATCTGGGTGACATGTGGGTGACAAATGTGGGCGGGGTGAACAGCGGGAGCCGGCGGGGACTTAGCGTCCTGCAAGGACGTGTAAGTGTATGCGGCGGGTGAGCGGCGAGTGACGTCGGGTGCGGCGTAGTTACAATGTAACAAAGTTGTTACATTGTAATAACTTTGTTACATTGTAACTGAGAACATTTCCGAGGATATTTCGAGGGATCATTTATTTAAAGGGACAGGTAAGTATTAATGGTTAATTAAGAATATTAAAGGACTTTTTTCGTGGTTATGTTTTTTGTTCAATTAAAATACTTTTTCTATGTGTTTGTGTGTTTATTTACTTTTAACTCTTAAAGGAAATGGGTAAGGGGTACAAGTACCTCTATACTCATTTCTCCTGGGAGGGGGGTGGGCATCTGGGGGACCCCTTTTTAAAGGGGACTCCCAGATTCCACCATGAACCCCCCACCCAGGAAATCGCGGCCTCCACCTCCACCGCCCATCGGAGGTGGAGAAGAGCCCCTTGTCCTTGGATTGGACAAGGGCTCGGAGGGGGAGGGGAAAGCTTGGCTGCCCCTCCCCTTCCGAGACCCCCCAATCCATGGACCATGCGGGCTGGTATAGTCAGGGTGCGGAGCCCCACGCGGCCGGTGCTCCGCATTCTGGCTATCCCAGCCTGCATGGGGGACAAGGGGTTAAAGAGGTCTGGGAGGGGGGACCCCACGTCATTTTTTTTTATATTTCCCACACTCAGAACGAAGTAAGTAAAACTCTTCCCACTTGGGGGAATCTATGAAAATAATACACTATTGTTACCTGTGCAAAAAAAACTGACATTTTCCGCATTTAAAAGACATTTTTGCCCTTGAAATTAACATCGATTTTCTCAAAAACTATAAGGTCTTTTTGAAAAAAAAAATTTCCTCTTATTCCTACTGATCCCCTTAATATACCCTAGGAATTTAGTGTTCCTAAACTTTAAGCAGGCTTTGCTATTAACCGTTAAAGTCGGCGGGTTTTTAAATGTATACATTTTTACTTTGAAACTTTAACATCGATTTTCTCAAAAACTATAAGGTCTTTTTGAAAAAAAAAAATTTCCTCTTATTCCTCCTAATCTCCTTAACCACTTGAGGACCCACCCTTTACCCCCCCTTAAGGACCAGCGCAGTATTCTGTGATCTGTGCTGGGTGGGCTCTGCAGCCCCCAGCACAGATCAGGCAGCACGCAGAGCGATCAGATCGCCCCCCTTTTTTCCCCCCTATGGGGATGGTGTGCAGGGGGGGGGGTCTGATCGCTCCTCTTGGCTGGCATGTTGCGGGGGGGGGGGCACCTCAAAGCCCCCCTCCGCGGCGAAATTCCCCCCTCCCTCTCCTACCTGTCATCCCCGGTGATCGGGGCTGCACAGGACGCTATCCGTCCTGTGCAGCCAGTGACAGGACGTCCCCTGGTGGCGATCCCCGCAGCAGCGCCGTACAATGTAAACAAAGCGGATTATTTCCGCTTGTGTTTACATTTAGCCTGCGAGCCGCCATCAGCGGCCCTCAGGCTATTCACGGAGCCCTCCGCCGTGAATTGACAGGAAGCAGCCGCTCGCGCGAGCGGCTGCTTCCTGATTAATTAGCCTGCAGCTGGCGACGCAATACTGCGTCGCTGGTCCTGCAGCTACCACTTTGCCGACGCGCGTTATGAGTGCGCGGTCGGCAAGTGGTTAATATATTCTCCAAATTTGAGGCTCTTAGCATTTAAGGGGGCTTTGCTATTAACCCTTAAAGTCAGCGGCTTTTTTACATTATACGGAGCGTTACGGTTTAACGCGAAATTACGGTAGCGTTTAATGCGAAATTACGGCATGAACAAATAACCATTGTAATGCGAAAATTACGCGAAAATTACGCTTACGTGAAATTTCGCGAAATCCTTCATTACGATTATGTACTTACGCCCATAATCGTAATTACACTAATTACGCGAAATTTCGCGAAATCGTAATTAGGTCATTACGCTCATCTCTAGGTATTTGTACTATCCTGGAATTTTAGCCCCTCATGAAACCTGACAGGTGCGCAGAAAAGTCAGAGATGCTTGAAAATGGGAAAATTCACTTTTGGCACCATAGTTTGTAAACGCTATAACTTTTACCCAATCCAATAAATATACACTGAATGTTTTTTTTTTTATCAAAGACATGTAGCAGAATAACTTTCGCGCTCAAATGTATAGGAAATTTTACTTTATTTGAAAAATGTCAGCACAGCAAGTTAAAAAAGTCATTTTTTTGCCAAAATTCATGTCTTTTTTGATGAATATAATAAAAACTAAAACTCGCAGCAGCAATCAAATAGCAGCAAAAGAAAGCTGTATTAGTGACAAGAAAAGGAGGTAAAATTCCTTTAGGTGGTAGGTTGTATGACCGAGCAATAAACCGTGAAAGCTGCAGTGGTCTGAATGGAGAAAAAGGCTCTGGTCCTTAAGGGGCGAAAAGACTGTGGTCCTTAAGTGGTTAATATACGCTACCGTAATTAAAACTCATGTATTTTATTTGCCCATCTGTCCCAGTTATTACACCGTTTAAACAATGTCCCTATCACAATTTATGGTGCCGATATTTCATTTAGAAATAAAAGTGCATTTTTTCAATTTGCGTCCATCACTATTTATAAGCTTATAATTTTAAATAATATAATAACATACTCTCTTGACGTGCATATTTAAAAAGTTCAGACCCATGGGTAACTATTTAGGTTTTTGTTTTTTTTTTTATTGTATTTTTTTTATACTTTTTTTTTATAAAAAATGTATGTGGGTAATTTTTGGTGTCCGAGGGAAACTGCTTATTTTAAATGTAAAATAATATAATTCTTTAATTAAAAATGTATGTGGGTTTCAGTGAAAAAAGTCCTGGATGCGAACGATCTCGCATCCAGGAACTAAAAATCAGAGGAGAAGTTTCCTGGGGGCAGAAATACAGTGCTCTCTGGAGAGAAAGCGTCGGTATTTCTGCGGGGAAGTTAGATCGGTGAATGGGAATTATGTTCCCATTCACTGATCGGGGGGGCTAGCGGCGGGCGGCGGGCGCATGCCCGATCGCGCGCACCACGCAAGGAAAGCAGCAGTGCCTATCTGGACGAGAAAGCTCGTCCAGATAGGCCGAACCGGTTAAAATAGCTAGACAACTGGTGTTGCTTATAAAAAAAAAAAAATAACCATGGAAGCCTCCATATACCTCTCACTACAGATGTCCTTTAAATTCCTTTTACCCACTGTTCTGTGTTTATTATGCAGTCTACAACCTGACCCTGCATTCCAATATAATCAAATGTTTCTACTGTAATGAATCTTATCTCAGTCAGCCTGGCTCTATTTGGTACATTGCTGAGGAGAGGGAAGCTTGTTATCTCCCCCCCACATTCCTGCTCCTCACTGATTGGCTAAGGGGAGTTGTGTGTCAGGCTGAGAAGGGAAATACACATCACCCCTTTGCAAAAGCTGCTAAAATATGATCTACGCTGTGCTTAAGCATTTACAAAGCAAGCTACATATTACAGTGCAGTTTCTAGGAGGTAAAATTAAAAAAAAAAGTGTAAGGGAGTAAATTACATCAGGATTGGCTTCAGAGGCAGTAAAAATGGAAAATGCCAGGGACCAGTTTCTCTTTATTTACTATGTAAAATGCTCTAAAATCCAAACGTGGACAGTTCTACAGTACATGTGTTTTTTCTACCTAGGATAGTATGGACATCTCTGCTGCTTTAATTTAGTAAAGTTCCTCTTTAATATTTTGCCCCTGCTATGATTGAATCTTCGAGCTCCCATTGTAAAATACCTTTATACACTAAGCAATACCTTTTTCTCTTTCCACACTGGCTTTGCTTTGTCAGAACTTTATCAGCAGCATTCAGGCATACGTAAGAGAATTGCTTTTCATCAAATGTCTATATGGGAGCATGAAGGTTTTATTTAACCATTTCAACATGCGAACGTGAGCTTCACGTCCGCAGCGGCAGGTGCTAGAGCCACAGGGATGCGCTAGTAAACGTTCCTGCAGTTTGGGGGGTTTGCACGCGATCGTGTGGGCGGCTAGCAGGGGGGATTGGCTGCAGGGGACAAAAGTCCCCTGTGCCAATCCGTACATGTCCGCCGTGAATACACACTGTTTTTGTTCAATAAACACTGTTTATTCTGTAAATGGTGCCGCCGCGCTATCTCTCGCCGCGATTGCCACCGGTTTCCGCCGCCCGATCATTACATTTATGATTGGAAACAATGTTTTCATTTATAAACTCCCCGCCGTCACTGGGATCAGAGGCTTCCGATGGAAGCCTACGTCACTTCCCTGGTTACAATGTAGTGATACAGTGTATCCCAATTAGCGTACATTGTACGCTAATGGGATTTTTTTTCTCAGTAGGGACATCTTGTGGCCAAAAAGTAAAACACACTTACTGATATAATTAATAAATAACGGGCTAAAAATTAGTGATGGATGTAAAACTGAAAAAAATGCACCTTTATTTCCAAATAAAATATTGTCACCATACATTACACTAGGGGTATAATTTGAACGTTGCAATAACCGGGACAAATGGCCAAATAAAATTTGTGGATTTTAATTATGGTAGCATTAATTATTTTAAAACTAATGGCTCAAAACTGAAAAATAATGAATTTTTAATTTTTTTTATTTGCATTATAATGCATTTAGAATAAAACAATTCTTAGCATAATTTACCACCCAAAGAAAGCCTAATTGGTGGTGGAAAAAAACAAGGTATAGATCATTTTGCTGTGATAAGTAGTGATAAAGTTATTGGGGAATGAATGGGAGAAGCGCTGACAGGTGAAAATTCCTCTCGTCCATAAGGTGAAAAATCCGCGTGGGGAGAAATGGTTAAAGACCCGTGAGGACGCCAACAAATCTGTCCCGGTTTTCTCAGGGAGGGTATGTTTATATACAAGTCATGGTCGAAATTGATGGCACCCCAGAAATGTTCCCTGAAAATTAAGCATTTCTCACAGAAAAGTATTGCAGTAGCATGTTTTGCTACACTTGTTTATTCCCTTTGTGTGTATTTGAACAAAACAAAGAAGGTAGGAAAAAAAGCAAATTGGACAGAATGTCACACAAAACTCTCCAAAAATGGGCTAGACAAAAGTATCGGCACCCTTATCTTAAAGAGGAACTCCAGTGAAAAGAATGTAATAAAAAAGTGCTTCATTTTACGATAATTATGTTTAAATGATTTAGTCAGTGTTTGCCCATAGTAAAATCTTTTAAATCCCTGATTTACATTCTGACGTTTGTTACATGGTGACATTTTTACTGTTGGCAGGTGATGTAGCTGCTGCATGTTCTTTTGGTAGTTGGAAACAGCTGTAAACAGCTATTTCCCACAATGTAACAAGGTTCAAAGACAGGAAACTGCCAAGAGTACATACTCAGAATTTCTCGGTGGGAGGGGTTTCACCACAATATCAGCCATACAGCGCCCCCTGATGGTCTGTTTGTGAAAAGGAATAGATTTCTCATGTTAAAGGGGGTATCAGCTATTGATTGGGATAAAGTTCAATTCTTGGTCGCAGTTTCTCTTTAATATTTGGTTGCACACCCTTAGGAAAAAAAATAACTGAAATCAGTGGCTTGCTATAATCAATCAATAAGCTTCTTACATCTCTCTTCCGGAATTTTGGACCACTCTTTCTTTGCAAACTGCTCCAGGTCTCCTTTTAGAAGGGCGCCTTTTCCCAACAGCAACTTGAAGATCTCTCCATAGATCTGGACTCATTGCTGTCCACTTCAGAACTCTCCAGCGCTTTGTTGCCATCCATTTCTGCGTGCCTTTTGACATATGTTTGGGGTAATTGTTCTGCTGGAAGATGCAAGATCTCGGATGCAAACCCAGCTTTCTGACACTGGGCTCTACAGTGCAACTCAAAATCCTTTGGTAATCCTCAGATTTCATGATGCCTTGCACACATTCAAAGCACCCAGGCAGCAAAACAACCCCGAATCATCATTGAACCTCCACCATAATTCACTGTAGGTACTAGGTTTTCTTTGTAGGCCTTATTCCGTGAACAGTAGAAAGATGTGCTTTACCTAAAAGATCTATCATGGTCTAGTCATCGGTAACAGTAAAAAAGGGCGCAGGAGGCTAGTGGACAAATCGGGCGCCGCCATTCACTCCCATAATAAATATCGTTTAATGGGCGCCCGATAGGAAAAAAGGGCGCCGGAGAAAAATAACGTTTTAAAAGCGGCGCCCGGAGACTTAATGTTTTATTACTGCTTCTCATGATTACACATTATTTAATGATTTATACATTTTTTAATATTATTTTTAAACGAAAAACAGTACAATATTTTTTTCAAACATTATTTTTAAACGAAAAACAGTACAATTTTTTTTTTTTACATTATTTTTAAACGAAAAAACCGCACAATATGTTTTTGAAACTTTATTAATGCTTATCACAGGGGGGTCTTAGGTTTAGGCACCAACAGGGGGGTCTTAGGTTTAGGCACCAACAGGGGCGTCTTAGGTTTAGGCACCAACAGGGGCGTCTTAGGTTTAGGCACCAACAGGGGCGTCTTAGGTTTAGGCACCAACAGGGGCGTCTTAGGTTTAGGCACCAACAGGGGCGTCTTAGGTTTAGGCACCAACAGGGGGGTCTTAGGTTTAGGCACCAACAGGGGGGTCTTAGGTTTAGGCACCAACAGGGGGGTCTTAGGTTTAGGCACCAACAGGGGGGTCTTAGGTTTAGGCACCAACAGGGGGGTCTTAGGTTTAGGCACCAACAGGGGGGTCTTAGGTTTAGGCACCAACAGGGGGGTCTTAGGTTTAGGCACCAACAGGGGGGTCTTAGGTTTAGGCACCAACAGGGGGGGTCTTAGGTTTAGGCACCACCAGGGGGGTCTTAGGTTTAGGCACCAACAGGGGGGTCTTAGGTTTAGGCACCAACAGGGGGGTCTTAGGTTTAGGCACCAACAGGGGGGTCTTAGGTTTAGGCACCAACAGGGGGGTCTTAGGTTTAGGCACCAACAGGGGGGTCTTAGGTTTAGGCACCAACAGGGGGGTCTTAGGTTTAGGCACCAACAGGGGGGTCTTAGGTTTAGGCACCAACAGGGGGGTCTTAGGTTTAGGCACCAACAGGGGGGTCTTAGGTTTGGGCACCAACAGGGGGGTCTTAGGTTTAGGCACCAACAGGGGGGTCTTAGGTTTAGGCACCAACAGGGGGGTCTTAGGTTTAGGCACCAACAGGGGGGTCTTAGGTTTAGGCACCAACAGGGGGGTCTAGGGGTTAGGGGTAGGTACAGGGAGGGTTACTTAGTAATTTTTTTTTAAACGTTATTATACGTTTCACTATTTAAACGAAAGATTAACGTTTTTACAATTGCCGATTTAATGCATATTATTTAATGATTTATAACTTTATAAAACATTAATTTTAAACGAAATACAGTACAATACATTTTTAAACGTTATCCATGCTTATCGTTTAAAACCCCGCGCCCTTTTTTCCCAGCGCCCCTTTTTAACGTACGCCTAGTCATCCGTCCACAAGATGTTTCTCCAGAGTTTGGCTTACTCAAGTACATTTTGGCAAACTGTAAACTTGCTTTTTTATACCTCTGTTGATCTCCTGCCATAGTGTTTCATTTCATTTAAATGTCGACAGATAGTTTGCACTGACACTCCCTGAGCCTGCAGGACAGCTTGAATTTCTTTAGGAACTTTGGGGCTGCTTATCCACCATCAGGACTATCCTGCGTTGCAGCCTTTTATCAATTTTTCTCTTCGGTCCATGCCCAGGGAGATTAGCTACAGTGCCATGGCTTGCAAACTTCATGATCATGTTGGGCACTATGGACCAAGGCAAATCCAGATATCTGGAGATGCACCTGTAACCTTGAGATTGTTGATATTCTTTCCACAATTTTAATTCAAGTGCTTAGACAGTTCTCTTCTCCTTTCTGTTACATACAGACACACAATGCAAAGACTACTGTAAGTGAACTTCTCTCAATTTTATCTGCTTTCAGGTGCTATTTTATATTGCCCACACCTGTTACTTGCACCAGGTGAGTTTAAAGAAACATCACATGTTTGAAACGATCTTTATTCACAATTTTGAAAGTGTGCCAATAATTTTGTCCAGCCCATTTTGAGTTTTGTATGACATTATGTCCAATTAGCTTTCTTTGTTTTGTTACAATACACAAAAAGGGAATAAACGTGTATAGCAAAATGTGTTACTGCAATACTGGAAACATTTACGGGGTGTCAAAAATTTCAGCCATGACTATGTATTTCAAATCCTCAGCGCTTGAACTCAGATGCTGCCTGCAATCACTTGATAGTGCTAAGCATATATGGGTGAACCGTCACCAAGGCAAGATAAGAAACCGGTAGTCAAATGTTCCAAAAAAACAAAGCAGCAGTTTAATTTCAGCAATGATTAACAGTATGACAAAGACTGTAGTAAGCCCAAACCGGTCGATTTCGAATCTATAGACCGAACCTATGTGGATTTGTAGTGTATTTGTAGTGTATTTGTCAATACCACGATAAACTGTCTTTACTTTGAGGGTCCCTGTTGCAAGGGCCCACAATGTACTCAAATACTGTTTTTATCACTGCTGAAAATAAACTGCCTTTTTTTTGGGAGGGGGGGGGGGGGCTGGGGGGGTTGGAACATTTGACTAACGGTTCCTCATCTTGCCCAGGTGATGTCACCCATACGTGTTGTGCACTATCGGGTGATTGCAGACAGCATCTAAGTTCAAGAAGCAGAGGATTTGAAATACGTTTGATGATATCAAAGTGGATGTGATAGCTTTAGCAGCTGACTATGACCGGTTCTCTTTGCCTGGATTTTTGCTGGGAAGCGATTGTATTTTTACATCTGAACAGGGTATGTTCATAGTCTAGCCTATAGAGCAGCAGAGGGGTACAATGACATGTAGAGGGGCCATCGCTGCTTCTTGTACTCCAGATACAGTGACTGTGCGGTGATCTATGCATCGTCTACAGACTCTCCCGCCCAGCATAGGCTGTCTGCATGAATCAGATTCTGCATCGCTCTGTTCTCAGCGCAGAAAGACTTCATTTTCATTCTAATATCCTCCTCCCGGATTTCTACATTCATAGTGCTAGCTTTCATCTCTGTGTTGAATTAAATGGTGGAGGAGGAAAGAAATGGGAAGGCTATTTTTACCCATATCTCTCTTACCTTCCCCGCTGCTCCTCTGGCGGACTGGAAAGTATATCGAGGCAGAGATAGACCTTCAATGTTAGGGAATGCTGTCCATTAATCGCTACAGACTTCAGAACGGAATTGATAAGAACACCGCTGTCTTGGTGGCCGCTGAGATGTGCCGCGAAGGCTGGAAGTTCGGCGGTGCTCAGACCAGGTAAAGGAAAAGGGTAAATGAGGGAAAATGGAAGCAGCCATATTTAGTAATATTAAAAAAAAAAAACTAATTCGGCTTTAGGGGAGTTACATACCAGGATCAGGCATGGGGTGGGGCCATAGAGGAGATGGCGTGCTCGATCTGCATACTGGTTATACATACAGAAAGACGAAAATGATAGATCTTAGTGGGCTTTAAGTAGACCCGAGATGAGGCAGGAAAGAAAAAAAAAAAAAAATCAACCGCAAGCCTTACCGCTCCTTTGACAACCTAATACACCTGGTTCTTCTGCAAATGCCCCCGGAAAGCCCTCCGATGCAGAGCCAACTGCGCATACGCAGCCTGTCTACGCACATTTTGTGCTGGACTGGCCAGTAAGCTGGACTGCGCCTGTGCCGACTGGAGGATTTTCCCGTGCCAGTTACGGACAAACCCCCAGGCTCCAGGTATGACTTGCTACTTTTTATAAACATGTCCAATGTTCCAAAGACTGCTTCTGTGCCAACTGTCCCTGACTGGAGGATTTTCCCGTGCCAGTTGAGGACGAACCCCCAGGCCCCAGGTACAACATCCTTCTTTTTACACGCATGTCCAATGTCCCAGAGACTGGAATGATGGTTTGATCTCTCCCATGGGGGACACAGAGAAATAAAAGCCTGATCGAATATATAATGCTTCACTGCTCCATCAAAAACCAAGAAAGAGAAAAATTGCTTTGATTTCCACTGTAAATTCCATCCCAGACTACAAGTCCTAAAACATTGTCTCCATTTTTTGCCAACTCAGTGCTTATAAAACAATGCCATCATTAGCCGTCAGTCCACAGCAGCAGCCACCTCCCTGCTGAGCAAAGAGCGTATAATAAATCCAGTCCACACTCCATATGTAACATTGTGTTCCGAGGACGTATTATTTAACATTCATTTATGTCACTCTTCCCTCTGCCATTGTCCCCAAGGCCGAAACACCATCTACCGCTGCCGGGCCAGATATTACAGATGCAGCAGCAGAAACCCAATTTGTTTCAGCAATTCAAGGCAAAATTGATATCATACGTTAAACATAATTTTCTCTGAAACATTTCCCCGATCCAGCTGGGAGTTTAGCGGATCAATTAAGCAGCAGCCCTTGAAGAAAGCGGCGCCGACCTGAAATTAAGCCGCCGTTCTGACAGGCGAGATTGGAGCAGTGATGCCGATTGCCTGCAGACTTTACGGCGCTGAATTCTAGGGATGTTTTTAGGGGAATCAACAAAATATAAAAACACCACTTTATTTGCACAAACCAAAAACTTTTTGGCAAGAAAGTGTTGTCTGGAAATGGCTGCTCTAGAATGGACCGGGAGGGTGGAGTTTGAGCGCAGAGAGGTGTAATTAGAGAGCAGCACTTGCAATCGCAGGGAGGTAGAGAGTTGTGGGGGGAAGGGAAGGTTAGTACTTGGGGGAAGGGGGGGGGGGGGGCTGAAAAAGTACCAGAAAGTAGTGAAAAAAAGTAGTATCAAAAATATTTTGAGTATTTTCTTGCTTGCTGGCGATCTAAAACGACATTTTGACAATTTTAAAAATATCACCTAGGAGAAAACTCAGGAGAAAGAGTTAATTGCATATGGGCCTAATTGTTTTATGACCCCATCCCCAGGCTGTGAGGGTCACCAGGGAGAGGCAAGGGAAGGGTTGTGAACATTGGAGGGGCTCTATCAAAGTTTTGCTGGGGGGCTCCAAGATTTGTTCTTGTCACACCACTGGGCTGGGAGATTGGCATTAGATTGTGAGCTTCTCTGGACAAGAGAAGAGATGTAAGGACTCTCTTACACATAGCAGAATGTGTGTGCGATATGTATTTTTGCAAATCTGCGGTGGCCAGACATCGAACGCAGGCCAATAGAATCGCATTTAACATGCATTGTGGTGCGATATTTCACAATCCACACAAGCACTCACAAATATCAACACCAGGAAAGCTGCAGGTCCTGATGGTGTGCAAGGACGTGTGCTCCAGGCCTGTGCTGGTCAACTAGCGAAAGTTTTTACACAAATATTCAACCTCTCTCTGTTCTTGGGTGTAGTTCCATCATGCCTTAAATCTACAACTATTGTGCCAGTCCCAAAAAATCCTAGGATAACCTGTCTTAATGATTATCGACCAGTTGCTCTAACCCCTGTCAACGCCAAGTGCTTTGAACGACTGGTAGCCACACACATCAAGGGCTCCATCCCAGCAAATCTAGATCAACACCAGTTTGCTTACCGAACAAATAGATCGACTGAGGATGCCATCTGTGTAGCTCTCCATGCTGCCCTCTCACACCTGGAAAAGCCCAACTCCTATGTTAGGATGCTCTTTGTTGAGTACAGCTCAGCATTTAACACTATTGTACCTAGCCAGCTGACCAACAAACCATGCACTAGGTCTTGCTCCCTCCATATGTACTTGGTTATTGGACTTCCTTACTAATCGCCCTCAAACTGTCAGACTAGGAAAACAGACATCCTTCACCCTTACCCTGAGCACTGGCGTGCCACAGGGCTGTGTATTAAGCCCTCTCCTCTATGCATTTTTCACCCATGACTGCCAGCCTATCCATACCTCAAACATAATTGTTAAGTTTGCAGATGATACGACTGTCATTGGGCTTATATCAGACAATGAGGAAGCTGCATACAGAGAAGAAGTTAGGAACCTGACTGCATGATGCGACATTAACAACCTGTTATTTAATACAAAGAAGACCAAAGAAATTATTCTGGACTTTAGGACCACCAAAAAGACCACTCACCTACCGCTAATGATCAATGCAGAGGCTGTGGAGAGAGTTGCCAGCTTCAAGTTTTTGGGAGTCACCATCGCAGAGAACCTGTCCTGGGCTGACAATGCTTTAGCTCTAACTGGCAAAGCACAACAACGCCTCTACTTTCTGAGAAAACTAAGGAGCGCTAACCTCCCACAGAAGCTGTTGGTTGATTTCTACAGATGCACTATAGAAAGCGTTCTGACCAATTGCATGACGGCCTGGTACAACAGCTGCACGAAGGCTACTAGAGAAGCCCTGCAGCGAGTTGTTAAAACAGCAGAAGCCATTATTGGCACTGAGCTACCATCACTGGAACTTTTGTATAATACTCGCAGCGTGAGAAGGGCCAAAAACATTATCAAGGACAACACTCACCCTGGAAATGCCTTGTTTGAGCTCCTTCCATCAGGTAAACGTTTTAGATCAATCCGCACACACACAAACAGACTGAAAGACAGCTTTTTCCCATCTGCCATAAACTTGATGAACTCTGAATCCTCTCTAAAATAATTAACACTGTGTACAAATTGTTTAAATATCTGTAATACCTGGCATATGTGTATAATTTCTTCTCTTCCTTGTTACTATCACTATGTTCCCTATATGCACCGTGGGGTTGTCATGAAAAGTAATTTCGTTGTATTACACAATGACAAAGTGAATTGAATTGAATTTATACATATATACAGTAATATGGACCCAAATATATGGTTTCCTGGGTATGCGACACAGGTGGCCGTGCGTTTTCCAAAAGTCCACCCCATTTTACATCTTCCTAGAGACTCAGACAAGTTAACAACTTGTCAATTTTTTGGGCATTTGCGGTGATAGCATGAATGCACGCCGCGCACGCCAGCTCCCAGCACGAGAGTACATAAATGCACCCTGCCCATGCCAGCGCCCAGCAGGTGCACGCGAGTACAGGAATGTATCCTGCCCATGCCTGTGCCCAGCAGGTGCACGCGAGTACAGGAATGCATCCTGCCCATGCCTGTGCCCAGCAGGTGCACGCAAGTACAGGAATGTATCCTGCCCATGCCTGTGCCCAGCAGGTGCACACGAGTACAGGAATGCATCCTACCCATGCCAGCACCCACCAGGTGCACGCGAGTACAGGAATGTATCCTGCCCATGCCTGTGCCCAGCAGGTGCACACGAGTACAGGAATGTATCCTGCCCATGCCTGTGCCCAGCAGGTGCACGCGAGTACAGGAATGTATCCTGCCCATGCCTGTGCCCAGCAGGTGCACACGAGTACAGGAATGCATCCTACCCATGCCAGCACCCAGCAGGTGCACGCGAGTACAGGAATGTATCCTGCCCATGCCAGCACCCAGCAGGTGCACGCGAGTACAGGAATGTATCCTGCCCATGCCAGCGCCCAGCAGGTGCACGCGAGTACAGGAATGCACCCTGCCCATGCCTGTGCCCAGCAGGTGCACGCGAGTACGTGAATGTATCCTGCCCATGCCAGCACCCAGCAGGTGCACGCGAGTACAGGAATGCATCCTGCCCATGCCAGCACCCAGCAGGTGCACGCGAGTACAGGAATGTATTCTGACCATGCCAGCACCCAGCAGGTGCACGCGAGTACAGGAATGCTTCCTGCCCATGCCAGCACCCAGCAGGTGCACGCGAGTACAGGAATGCATCCTGCCCATGCCTGTGCCCAGCAGGTGCACGCGAGTACAGGAATGCATCCTGCCCATGCCAGCGCCCAGCAGGTGCATGCGAGTACAGGAATGCACCCTGCCCATGCCAGCACCCAGCAGGTGCACGCGAGTACAGGAATGTATCCTGCCCATGCCAGCCCCCAGCAGGTGCACGCGAGTACAGGAATGCATCCTGCCCATGCCAGCACCCAGCAGGTGCACGCGAGTACAGGAATGTATCCTGCCCATGCCAGCCCCCAGCAGGTGCACGCGAGTACAGGAATGCATCCTGCCCATGCCTGTGCCCAGCAGGTGCACGCGAGTACAGGAATGCATCCTGCCCATGTCAGCACCCAGCAGGTGCACGCGAGTACAGGAATGCGTCCTGCCCATGCCTCTGCCCAGCAAGTGCACGTGAGTACAGGAATGCATCCTGCCCATGCCAGCACCCAGCAGGTGCACGCGAGTACAGGAATGCATCCTGCCCATGCCAGCCCCCAGCAGGTGCATGCGAGTACAGGAATGCATCCTGCCCATGCCAGCACCCAGCAGGTGCACGCGAGTACAGGAATGCATCCTGCCCATGCCTGTGCCCAGCAGGTGCACGCTTGTACGTGAATGTATCCTGCCCATGTGCAGGAGGACTGACTGTGAAAACGCTTTGCTCTCCCTTTAAGGGTAACTTTTTTTATTTCATCTTTTCTCTCCAGTGAAGAGCAGAGAATGATCAGTGGTATTGCGGCAGAAGTTTTCCTCTCCATCTGCCGCTCTGCTGTAATCATTGTTCAGCTCTCTCATAGAATCTGCCTGACAAGTGACTCGATGACAAAGCCAAGTTCCAAGGTCGAAGCTCGCAGTGCATTAATGGAGCCCACTTAGGTTACGGCTCAAAGCACCATTAAAAGCCTTTCTGAGTTCTGTTTGAAAAAAAAGGAAAAGTTTATTTTAAAAAAATAAAATAAAAAAAAGTCTGAAATATTGTCATGCAGTCAGACAGTTGGTATGATAATATTACTTAAGAGGAACTGTAGTGAACAGTAAAATTGCTAATTTTTTACAATATTCCTTTATAGTTTATTTAGTCATTGTTTGCCCATTGCAAAATCTTTCCTCTCTCTAATGTACATGATGTATGAAATGTATCACTGGTGGCAACATCTTTTGTCATGCCAGGTGATCTGTACGGAATGTTTGTTACTGAGAGTTCTATGCACAGAAGGAGATAATGTATTGCTTGGCAGTTGGAAAAAGCAGTTATTTCCCACAATGCAACAAGGTTCACAGACAGCAAACTGTCAGGACCATGGCCCTGATGTACTTTACGAGGGGTTTCACCACAATATCAGCCATACAGACATGCCCTGACGATTTATTAGAAAAAAGGTAAAGATCTCTCATGGGAAAAGGGGTATTAGCTACTGATTGGGATGATCCTGGGTTTAAGTTTGGAAGACAGTATTAATTCTTCTGCAGCAGATGCAAACATGAGTGCAGTTATACTTTACTCCATTTTAAATGCTGTAAAAAACCCAAAGAAATTATAGCAAAACTCAAATCTAAAAACGTTTAGAACAGTCAAGCAAATCTGCCGTGTACCGTATTTTTTGTTGTAGAAGACGATCCGGAATATAAGATGCACCCAGGTTTAGAGGGCAAAAACCATGGGGAGAAAAAAAAAAACATACTAAACCTGGTGCATTCATGGTCCAGGAGTGTTATTGTGTCCTCCTGTGTCCCCTTCTGTCCCCCGTTAGTCCCCCCTCTGGGTATCTCGGCTTTCCCTACACCCCTCCATTACCCCCGGGTCTCAGCTCCTCCCACGTGCCTCTCTGTGTATAATTAGCCGTGTCAGCAGCTACTCCCCTAATCACGTTGACATGATCAGCAGAAGCTGGCACTAGAGGAGCCGTGCGGGAGAGAGAGGAGTCACACAAGGGACAATACAGGGAGTCCACCGGCAGGTCGGCAGTACGTATGGGTGGGCGTTTGTAAGTCGGGGACTCCCTTAGGCATATAAGACCTTTCCTCCCTTTTTGGGGGAGAAAAAGTGTCTCTTAGATGCCAAAAAATAAGTACATCTTTTAAGCCCCTTTCTGACCTAACTGAATTTGCGTGCCTCGTTCAGGATTGCCATTTCTGGTTCATTGCACATGTATGTACAAATACACGTGCAAATTTTTAGATCAGATTTTGCTGTGTTTTTAAAACTGCTGGCAGAAGAAGTGAGGCTCTGCCCAGTATTAGTATAGTGCACATAATAAAGGGTACACTTTATCCCATTACATTCCAACACTGTAGGAAGGGATGTCCATTTTCAGTGCTTGGTTCCTTGGAAACTTTAGTTCCATGTTAACAAAACGACAGTAAAATAAAAAACAACAACTTCATCCATTCTTGCGATATTGCCTCAAATGAACCGGGTTGCTTTGAACCCGAGATGTAGCTTTAATAAACAACAAGGTAGGCTGTAAAACTGTTACAAAAATAAAAAGGCATTTTAAAAATAAATAATAAACACAAAGCAAAGAAAAAAGAGCAATATTGTGTTTGATGTTGTCAACACCACCTCGCTTTCATCAGAAACCCAATTTCATAGCTGCTGGCTTTATCTCTCCTTACAGAAGACACATTGTTTTGCATACGTCTCGTCACGTCACCTCGATGCTGCACGTCCTAACAGGAGAGGTGTCAGCGCCTAAACATGGCATGCGATGTGAGGTTTATTTTCCTGCTCCAGAATCAGCCAATGAGAAGGCAGACACATGCTGCTGCTCAGGGAAGAGCAAAGAGCACCTGTCACTGTACATTCAGAGATGCGGATGTCAGCCTACAGGGAAGTACCAGCTTTGGTTGGCAAAAAAAAATGTTTTCTACCAAATGTTGCTGTTACAGTGTTCTTGGTGACAACACCTATTGACCCTCCCACTCAGGTGGCAGCTCTCAAGAATGCAGAGTCTAAGTGACCACAGGTCTTCACCAGAACAGCCCGTAAGGGACGATGGGTCTTTGCTGCCTAGTGCCCACCAGGTTCTACTCAAGAGAAGCCCTTACAGTGGTTAAGAGAATTGGTGACACCACCACATGATGTACAGATGTTCAAGGCACACAAGTATGAGACAGAGGCGTAATCCAGGGACTGATCAGAGGTCGGAGGGAGGGGGCAAGTTTTGTAACATTAACCTCTTGCCGACCGCGTCACGCCAATGGGCGTGGCCCACAGCCCCAGGACCGCCTAACGCCAATTGGCGTAAAGTCCTGGGGCTCTGTTTTGCAGGAGATTGCGCGCAGGCTGCGCGCATCTCCCGCTTGGGGGCAGAGCTCCGCCCCGCCTTCAGTCTCCGAGCGGCTATTGCCACTCAGGAGACTGTTAGACGGCGTGATCGCAGTCTATTTACTCTGTGCAGCGCTGCGATCAGCAGCAGCAACTTTCAAAGTCGTAGAGAGGGCTGTTTTCTGACTTTTATTATCTCAACTGTTAGTTAACTATTTACTTTTTCTCTGCCAGAGGAGAGATCATTAGTTCACAGACTGCTCTGAAAGAATCATTTTGAATGCTGAGTGTTGTGTAATCTGCACATATTATAGAATGATGCAATGTTAGAAACAACACTATAGACCTGAAAATAAAAATATGAGAATATTTTCTTTGCTGCTAATCTTCTAGTAATTATTCATAGTACACAACCAATTCATTATATCATTTTTTTGCGCTTCAGTGTCTCTAAGTGACAAGACAATATACTCTGTACAGCTCTGTGGAGGATGTCAGCACTACATACATACATACATACATACATATACATACATATACATACATATACATACATATACATACATAGTTGGGTAGCTCTAGTTACACCCAGCATATTAGTGTCAGGAGAGATGGTTAGCAGCATGTAGTGCAGGGACTTAGGTGAGAAATCGCATAATGGCATACTGGAGGCACAAGAGAGTGAACTCGCCTAAGTCGCCGACTGCATGCAGCTCCATCTCCAGACACTTCCAACCTTCATAGCAGTCAGTTGATCTGTGAAGGCAGAAGTGTAGGGAAGATGGAGCGTGGCAAGAGTCAGCAACATAGGTTCATTAACCCTCCCATACCTCCACTATGTCACCAGGGGCGTAACTAGCCATCACTGGGCCCCCCTGCGAAACTTTGGATGGGCCTTCCCCCGCGCAAAACTTAGGAAGGGGCCCCCCACCCCCACGCTTTCGGCACAGGAAAACTGAGGACCAATGTGTTTTCCCCATGCAGATAAAAACACTTAGACTTAAAGGAAATGTTAGACAATCTATGCTTCCCCCAGATCTACTTACACAGGACTTCCTCCAGCCCCTTGGAGCCGACAAGTCCCTCGTTGCAGCTCTGCTCCCAGTACATACATACACACACAGCTGTAATATTTTACTACATGAGAGCACATGCTATATGGAGGAACAATAATGACATGCTGAAAATAACATATAATATTCACTGAAACTTTGGCAAAACATTCAGAATGTCACTGATTGCTACTCTCATTACGGGATCTTGGACTCAGTATGAGACAACAAGCTCTCAATGAAGCAGCAACAGTAAGACCTCAATCTCCACTCCACTGTTGTAAAAGTAATTAGAGGCCATAAGGTCATTAGCCCCTGAGCGATAAGAATCTAGGAATCCTTTCAGAGTGAAAAAGGGAAAGTCTACAACTTTTTTTTCAAAATGTGACTCCGTTCTTGGTTAGGTTGTACATGCAGTCATCAGATATTTGCAGCAGTGAGAGACAGATGTTTTTTTACGAACCCTAGGGAGCAGGGACAGTGTACAAATTCCAGAGTGTGTTTGAGTCCTTATCTGTGTGGTGGACACATGCAGTCAATATAAAAATGGTGCGAGAGCAGAATAAGTTTATTCACTCCATGCCCTTAGTTTTCAGTCTCTCAAACTTTTCCCCCCACAGGCCCCCTGTGGCTTCTGGGCCCCCCCTGCAGAGGCATCCCTTGCAGGGTCTATTGTTACGCCCCTGTATGTCACTGCGCTATTCTGTGACGAGCAACCTGCTGTAACATTCCAGTATATGAAGAGTTAAACTCAGTACTATGACACATCCATCAAGCCAGCCCATTTATTGAATAGATGGCGCTTTACACAAACTATGAATGATTTTTTTCTTCCCCTCTCTCTCCCTCTCTCCTCCATAAACTTGCCAGCCTCTTAAAAGTTGTCAATAAAGCCGCAGCGGCATCCTGCCTCCCCCATCGCACGCCGCTTAATGAAATATTCCCGAGCGCGTCGGCAGCCTCTGCTCAGCTGTACGCGGGCTTGTCATCCGATATTTCATTAATTGATGTAATTTTTCAAAAATGCCACCAGCTGCCGCAGTCGCCATTTTTAGAGCGACAACTGTCATCTGTCAACTGAACATCTTGTTACCAAGTTGTGCAAACATTTTATTTAAGAGGCATTTCAAATTGTTCCGTGTTCTCAAGCTTTACAAAACAGATAAAGAAAATGCTGTTAAGTGCTTAGCTTTTTGTTTTGTTTTTCTGTATTCCTTTTTCTCTTCATTAAAGGGGTTCTTCCGCGAATGAGGAAAAAAAAATCAAAATGGTTTATGCAGAATCTATTAAAAATCCTTCTAAAATAGTGTGAAAAGTTTTTTAAAAAAATGAATGGTTTCACCAATACAACATGTAATGTATACAGTGACGGCTGAGGTGACTGTGAGGCTAATCCATTTGTTAGGGGTGTTTTTTTTGTTACTGTCATTTCACAAGCTGCTCCCTACCTAGTTTTCATTGCTGTAATGCAGGGCTATGATGAAGTGCTGTGGAATGGCAGTTACAGCTGTTAAAATAACGGCTGTGCTGCTCTGTAGTTTCTGCTTGTACTTCCTTACAGAGCTGACCCCCCTCCCCCCGCCTCTCCCTGTAGGCAGAGGTCGGGAAGCTCTTCGGAGCAAATCATGTGTTTACCTCGTTGCCCGGCAACCAGACTTCAGCGTCTGTGCATGGCAAGTTAGCTGCCTGAGCTACAGTTCATTGTTACACAGTGAGTCAGCACTCATGCCATCTGTTAATTTAGCTGCAAGGAGAAGCACACTGTGTAACAATGAACTGTAGCTCAGGTAGCTAACTTGCCGTGCAGAGGATAGGAAGTCCTCTGCACAGACGCTGAAGTCTGGTTGCCGGGCAACGAGGTAAACACGTGATTTGCTCCGAAGAGCTGCCCGACCTCTGCCTACAGGAAGAGGAGGGGGGGGGGGGGGGGGCAGCTCTGTGAGGAAGTACAAGCAGAAACTACAGAGCAGCACAGCAGTTATTTTAACAGCTGTAACTGCCATTGCACAGCACTTCATCATAGCCCTGCATTACAGCAATGAAAACTAGGTAGGGAGCAGCTTGTGAAATGACAGTAACAAAAAAAACACCCCTAACAAATGGATTAGCCTCACAGTCCCGTCAGCCGTCACTGTATACATTACATGTTGTATTGGTGAAACCATTCATTTTTTTGAAAAACTTTTCACACTATTTTAGAAGGATTTTTAATAGATTCTGCATAAACCATTTAGATTTTTTTTCCTCATTCGCGGAAGAACCCCTTGGCTGACTGCTTTGTTCTCATTTTTTAACCCTACCGTTGGAAGCCACTCCATCTTGACCAATGTAATTTCTCCTCCCTTTCCAAAGCAACAGAACAGCACTCCGCCCAAAATGGTTAGTTGAGGGATGGAGTCCCGATCACTACAGGTGAAATGGAAGGTGCACACCAGTGGCAGAGAAGGCAAAGGGCAAAGCTAAAAATCATTGGGGACCTCCCAACACAACCAAGAGGCAAAGCTACCCAAGGCAAGCATAGAGGCATATTCATGCTAGGCTCACGTCCTTTGTCCATTCCTCACTTCCCCCCATAAGCACTTCTTGAAAAACTTGGATTTTGGCTAAAGCCAAAATTTCCAGAGAGGAAGAGGCAGGCTTGCTGCAATGTTCTCTTCTATTACCATCCCATTCCCTCCTCTTTCCTGCCCCATTTACTCACCTTAATGTCTGACACACTGGCACTGCTCCTGCCCCATCCCACCCACATGGAGATTATCCAATACGTTCTACCAAATGTTCGACTGCCAAACTGCCCAGAGTCTGCAAACTTTATTACCGTATTTTCGTGCCTATAAAAACGCACCTAGGTTTAGAGGAAACAAACCAGGGAAAATAATATACTAAACCTGGGGGATCCATAGTCTAGGAGAATCTTGTAGATGTTCTCTCCCAATGATTACATCCCGCTTGTACCTCGTGTCCCCCACTTCCTTTGATTAGATGTAAGCAGCAACAGCATGGCTCTCCAAATCCATGGGAGATCAGGTGCCTCTTCTCTCCCTGCTCCCTAGTGCTGGCTTCTGCTAATGATGATGATGTGATCAGCAAAAGCCTGCACTAGGGGAGCTGTGAGGGAGAGGAGAGGTCTCAAACACCGCTGGAGCAGATGGAGGAGGTGAGCCGTGCTGCCGCTGATTACAATTATACAGGGGAGGAGGGGGACATTGGGGAGCGGAGAAAGACATGGGGGACAATACAGAGAGTCTTATATGCTGAAAAATATGGTAAATAGAGATGGACCGAACGGTTCACACGCAAACTTAATCACGCGAACTTCAGTGGTTCACGATCGAACTAAAAGCGAGTTCGACCCACCCCCTATACTACATCATTAGGGTCAACTTTGAGTTTGACCCTCTACATCACAGTCAGTAGGCAAAGGGTAGACAATCAGGCTACACTCCCACCTGGAGCCCCCTCCCCTTATAAAACACAGGCAGCGTCAGCCATTTCACTCACTCATGTGGCTGCAGTAATTAGAGAAGGGAGAGAACCTCGCTGCTGACATAAGGAAAGCTTAGTTAGGCTCTTGTGTTAGGCTTGTTAGGTTGCTCCTTCTTGCTGATCTTATTGCTAAAAAGCACTTCTAATCCTCAACAGCTCTTTTGAGAGCTAATGGTGTTCTTGTGATCTACTTTTGTGTGCGTGTGTGTCCCACAGACATTTGTGTTGCATATACAGCCCTGTCAGTCAGTCGCAGCTGCTGCTGGGACCTTGGCCGCTTGGCAATTCCTACTGTGCCACTGCCAGGCCCAGCAGCACATTCAGCGACTACCTGTGTGTGTGACAGCTGCACATTTGTAATACGAATCACTGCATACCCACCTGTTCAGTGCACCTACCTACCTACCTACGTGACCGCAAGCAGTGTTATATACCAGTCACTGCACCTGTTCACGGTACCTGTGTGTGTGTGTGACAGCTGCACATTTGTAATACCACCCCGATATGGACAAAACAGGCAAAGGCAGACCCAGAGGCAGGCCACACGGCAGGTCTGATCAAGGTCGTGCTTACGTGATTTCGTGCAGCCCTGCCCCAAAGTATAGTGCCTGGAAGAAGGCACGTCCCATCAACTCCCATCAACTCCCAAGATTGTCAGGACGTGGACTATTTAACACAGAACACCTCATCTTCCTGCATTTAACTCACTGCAGGAGTTATTTGGTGGGGAATTAACTGATTCACAGACATTGTTACAACAAGACGAAGGCGCTAAGCAAGTTACACCACTTCATAGGTCTGAGTTAGGCGACACTATGGACGTAACGTGTGAGGAGGAGCATGATTAAGTACCTGCTATTAGTGCAGTTTATGAGGTGTCTGAGGCAAGCGAAGCTGGGGAGGAGGATTATGATGATACGGATGCCACGTGGGATCCTAAGAGACAAGATGACCAAGGGGACAGTTCAGAGGGGGAGTCAGAGAGGAGTAGGAGGAGACAAGTTGCTGAAAGAAGCAGGGGGAGCTTTTCTCAGAAACAGCTGGTGGCAGTGTCCGGTATCGCCACCTATGGACAGCCAGTCAACATACCCTTCAACGTCAGCTGCTGATCCCACCATAGTGCCATCACCCCAGGGGGGCTCAGCAGTTTGGAAATTTTTGTGTGTGTCTGCCTTAGATCAGAGCAATGCCATCTGTTCTCTCTGCCACCAAAAATTGAGCCATGGAAAGGCCAACAGCCGCGTAGGGACAACTGCCTTACGAAGGCACATGGAGAAAAAGGCACAAACTGCAATGGGAAGAGCACCTGAGGAAAAGCAGCACACAAAAGCAAAGCCACCCTCCTCTTCCTCCTTCAGGTGCATCATCTTCATCCGCTTTCTCCCTTGCACCTTCACAATCACAGCCACCCACCTCCACTCAGCCTCTCACCTTGAGCAGTTACTGCTCCTCTGCACACAGCAGCAGCCAAGTGTCCGTGAGGGAAATCTTTGAGCGGAAGAAGCCAATGGCTGTCAGTCACCCCCTTGCCCGGCGTCTGACAGCTGGCTTGGCGGAATTGTTAGCTCGCCAGCTGTTACCATACCAGCTGGTGGACTCTGAGGCCTTCCGAAAATTTGTGGCCATTGGGACACTGCAGTGGAAGATACCAGGCCGCAATTACTTCTCAAAAAAGGTGATACCCAAACTGTACCATGAAGTTGAAAGGCAAGTGGTATCTCTGGCACACAGCGTTGGGTCAAGGGTCCATCTAACCAGGGATGCCTGGTCTGCCAAGCACGGTCAGGGCAGGTACATTACTTACACAGCAAATTGGGTCAACCTGGTGACCGCTGGCAAGCAGGGAGTACATGGCTGTGCAGCGGACCTAGTTGTGACACCTCCACGGCTTGCAGGAATGCCTGCCACCACCTCCTCTTTGCTGTCGCTGAGTGGCAGTTCAACTCTGCTGGTGCTGCGATCTCCTCTCCGGTGCTAGTAAAAAAGGGCGCACAGGGATAGTGGACAAAAAGTGTGCCGCCATAGACTGCAATGCAAAATATCGGCTATTCGGCGCCCAACAGGAAAAAAGGGCGCCCGAGAAATAGCGGTTACAGGGATCGTGTTAACAGAAGTTTTCATTTACAGAATAAGGTTTATAACAAATATCGTTTACAAGGTCGTTTTGAGATTGTGTTATACTTATTTTTTCGTTTTTAAATTTCGCTTATATCAGTTTTTACTTATTTAGTTTAAAAATTTCGCTTACAAAACTATAACTAAATTTTCGTTTACACTTCTTTGATCATTTAAAAATTTGTTTTCATATGTGTAATGCGTAAATACCGTTTTCAACCTTATTGTATTAGAAATACATCGCTTTTGGTATTAACTTTGTTTTTACACTGATAATGCGTTGATTATAGTTACTAAAATATCGCTTTTAATATTAGTTATTTTAAGGTTGTTTTTACACTTATAATGCGTTGATTATAGTTACTAAAATATCGCTTTTAATGTTACTGTTATTTTAAGATTTCTAATGCTTGTAAGGCTATCTATTCTATTGTATATATTTATATATACTTTTCTCTATTTAGAATATTCATGTATATGTGATTTTAAGGCTATTTTAAAGCTATTTATTCTATTACAAATATATAAATTATTTTATTCATGTTATTTGTAGAGAAGTATTTTAAAGAGAACCCGAGGTGGCTTTGTATAACGTTAGTGGGGCACAGAGGCTGGTTGGGCACACTAACACCAGCCTCTGTTGCCCCATGGTGTGTGTCAAAGACCCCCCTGCTCGCCGCTATCCTTCCCGCAGTGCTGGCGACACGCAGCGCGTCGCCAGCACAATGTTTACCCTAGCGCTGTCTGTCAGCGCCGCTCCCCCGCCTCCTCCGCATCGCCGCTACCCGCCCTCGTCCCTTCCCTCCAATCAGCGTGAGGGAAGGGACGAGGGCGGGTAGCGGCGATGCGGAGGAGGCGGCAGAGCGGCGCTGACAGACAGCGCTAGGGTAAACATTGTGCTGGCGACACGCTGCGTGTCGCCAGCATTGCGGGGGTATAGCGGCGAGAAGGGGGGTCTTTGACACACACCATGGGGCAACAGAGGCTGGTGTTAGTGTGCCCAACCAGCCTCTGTGCCCCACTAACGTTATACAAAGCCACCTCGGGTTCTCTTTAAGGATTAAATATATTATTGTTTATATGTGTTTAGGGTGTTTGTGCGGTGGGGATGGTTAGGTTTAGGCATTACCAGGGGGGTCTAGGGGTTAGGGATAGGTACAGGGAGGGTTATAGTTACAGTATAATATACGCAATCAGGGGGTGGTTAGGCACCAACTGGGGGGGGGGGGGGTCTTAGGGTTAGGCACCAACTGGGGGGGGGTCTTAGGGTTAGGCACCAACTGGGGGGGGGGGGGTCTTAGGGTTAGGCACCAACTGGGGGGGGGGGGGGTCTTAGGGTTAGGCACCAACGGGGGGGGGGGGGGTCTTAGGGTTAGGCACCAACGGGGGGGGGGGGGTCTTAGGGTTAGGCACCAACTGGGGGGGGGGGTCTTAGGGTTAGGCACCAACTGGGGGGGGGTCTTAGGGTTAGGCACCAACTGGGGGGGGGGGTCTTAGGGTTAGGCACCAACTGGGGGGGGGTCTTAGGGTTAGGCACCAACTGGGGGGGGTCTTAGGGTTAGGCACCAACTGGGGGGGGGGGTCTTAGGGTTAGGCACCAACTGGGGGGGGGGTCTTAGGGTTAGGCACCAACTGGGGGGGGGTCTTAGGGTTAGGCACCAACTGGGGGGGGGGGGTCTTAGGGTTAGGCACCAACTGGGGGGGGGGGGTCTTAGGGTTAGGCACCAACTGGGGGGGGGTCTTAGGGTTAGGCACCACCAGGGGGGTCTTAGGGTTAGGCACCAACTGGGGGGGGGTCTTAGGGTTAGGCACCACCAGGGGGGTCTTAGGGTTAGGCACCACCAGGGGGGTCTTAGGGTTAGGCACCACCAGGGGGGTCTTAGGGTTAGGCACCACCAGGGGGGTCTTAGGGTTAGGCACCACCAGGGGGGTCTTAGGGTTAGGCACCACCAGGGGGGTCTTAGGGTTAGGCACCACCAGGGGGGTCTTAGGGTTAGGCACCACCAGGGGGGTCTTAGGGTTAGGCACCACCAGGGGGGTCTTAGGGTTAGGCACCACCAGGGGGGTCTTAGGGTTAGGCACCACCGGGGGGGTCTTAGGGTTAGGCACCACCGGGGGGGTCTTAGGGTTAGGCACCACCGGGGGGGTCTTAGGGTTAGGCACCACCGGGGGGGTCTTAGGGTTAGGCACCACCGGGGGGGTCTTAGGGTTAGGCACCACCGGGGGGGTCTTAGGGTTAGGCACCACCGGGGGGGTCTTAGGGTTAGGCACCACCGGGGGGGTCTTAGGGTTAGGCACCACCAGGGGGGGGGGTCTTAGGGTTAGGCACCACCAGGGGGGGGGGTCTTAGGGTTAGGCACCACCAGGGGGGGGGTCTTAGGGTTAGGCACCACCACGGGAGTCTTAGGGTTAGGCACCACCAGGGGGGTCTAGGGGTTAGGGATAGGTACAGGGAGGGCTCTGTGTGAGAGTAAGGTTAGGTATAGTTACAGCACAATATATGTAATATATACAATTTATTAAATTATATATATTTAAACAGAGGGGTCTAGGGGTTAGGGATAGGGAGAGATCTGTGTGAGCCTACAGTTAGGTATAATTACAGTAAAATATCTGTAAAACCTACCATTGCATTGCTATGCTTAATACAAGTGTAAATATCGTTTTTGTTATACACGATATTTGACGTTTCTTTTCAGAATTCGTTTGTTATAGACGGTATTTTGCCATTTCAATTCCGTTTATTTAACCTATTTAGCACTAAATTTTCGTTTACAACCCCTTAAAAAAAATGTGGTTTTGCATTAAAACTTAAAATTTCGGCTATACCCCGCGCCCTTTTTTGATACACGCCTCCTCTCCAGCTACACAGTCCCATCTCCCCAGGGCCTATGCTGAATGCCAGGTATGAGTGTCATGCCATCTTAGACATGTCTTGCCTCAAAGCGGAGAGTCACACTGGAGCAGCTCTCCTGGCTGCTCTTAAACAGGTGGATCAGTGGCTGACCCCGGACCAACTGGAGATCGGCAGCGTGGTGTGTGACAACGGCAACAATCTCATTTCGGCTTTGAATTTGGGAAAGTTGACAAATAACAACAACAACAACAACAATAATATTTATATAGCGCTTTTCTCCCTGGGGACTCAAAGCGCTGTGACCCTGCATTATGCAGTCTCAAAGGCTCGGGAAAAGAGGTGAGTTTTTAGCCTTTTTTTAAAGCTGTCCAGAGAAGGAGCCTCTCGCACGGATTGTGGAAGTGAGTTCCACAGAGTAGGGGCTGCATAGGAAAAGGCCCGAGCACCAAATGAATAACCAGCTTCATCTTGTTGGCAGAGCGGAGGGTGCGTGGAGGGGCATAAAGTTCCAATGGATCCGCTATGTATTTGGGTCCCATGTGGTGTAGAGCCTTGAATGTCAGCAGGCAGATCTTAAAATTGATTCTCCATTTTACTGGCAACCAGTGAAGAGTTTGCAGTACTGGGGTGATGTGTGAGCTGCGGGGGGCATTGGCTAGGAGTCTGGCTGCAGCATTCTGTACTAGCTGTAAGGGGCGCAGAACCTTATCTGTAGATCCGATTAACAGGGCGTTGCAGTAGTCTAGGCGGGAGGATACAAATGCGTGAACCAGGGCAGGTAGGTCTTCAGCTGGGATAAGGTGTTTGATTTTCGCTATATTTCTTAGATGGAAGAAGGAAGACTTGACGACAGCTGATACCTGCTGTCTGAGTTTTAGATTTCCATCCAGGATCACCCCAAGGTTTCGCACAGAGTCTTTATACTGTACAGTATCTCCCCCAATTGCTAGTTTGAGGTGGTGAGCGTTTTGAACTTTATCCATCATGTGTGGACCACCTACCACCAACACCTCTGTTTTGTCAGAGTTCAGCCTCAGCCAGCTGGTGTTCATCCAATTTTGTAAATCCACTAGACACGCATTTATGGATGCTGATGGGTGCTGGCTTGAAGGACAGATACAGTTGTGTGTCATCTGCATAACAATGGTATCCTAAACCATAGTTCTGGATTATTTTGCCCAGTGGGAGCATGTAGACTGCAAAGAGTAATGGTGATAGTACAGAACCCTGTGGAACTCCATAGGCAAGTGGCACTGGATTAGAGTAGTGTGTGCCCAGACATACTTGCTGTGTCCTGCCAGATAGGAAGGTCTGAAACCAGCTAAGAACAGTACCCCTTAGGCCACAGTAATTCTTCAGTCGCTGGATTAGTATTTCATGATCCACAGTATCAAATGCTGCTGACAAGTCAAGAAGAATCAGAATTGAGCAATCACCCTTGTCCCTTGCAGTAAGTAGATCATTCATTACTCGGACTAATGCTGTTTCAGTGCTGTGCCTTTTCCTGAATCCTGACTGAAAAGTATCAAAGATGTTGTTATCTGTAAGCCTGGCTTCTAGCTGGTTGGCGACTGCTTTCTCGATAACTTTTGATAGGAATAGTAAGTTTGCCACAGGTCTGTAGTTGGTTACAGAATCAGGATCTAGTGATGGTTTCTTCAGGAGGGGTTTTATGATTGCTTTCTTTAGTTCTTCTGGGAAAAGTCCACTTTGCAAGGAGCACTGAGTGATTTTGTGAAGTGCTGGCCTGAACAGCGCTGGGCACTGCATTAAGGATCCAGCTGGGCCAGGATCCAGGTCGCAGGTAGTGGGGCGGAGACTTTGAATGAGAATTCCAAAATCTTCTACACTCAGAGTGTCAAAGACTTGCCATGGAGGTACGGTAGTAGGCATATGCAACGTCCAGTGGTCAATTGATGTTGTTGGTGTAATGCTGGCACGGATGGTAGACACCTTGTTTGTGAAGAAGGCAGAGAATTCCTCACACCTTTCCCTGGAGTATGTGGTTGGGGCTTTTAGGCAGGAAGGATTGCAGAGTGATTCCACTGTGTGGAAGAGTTGAGCAGCTCTGTTGTTGGCTGTAGATATTTTGTGCGAGATAAAGTCTGATTTTTTCTTGGTTATTGCTTGTTGGTATTGTCTGAGGTGTTGAACTAGGCTAGATTTGTGCTCCCCAGTCCCTGATTTACGCCACTGTCTTTCTAGTCTGCGCCCTTTCTTTTTTAGATCCATGATAGTTTTGTCAAACCAATTCGCTTTCTGCTTTTTGGTTGCTGATTTGGTGCGCCATGGGGCAATACTGTCAAGTGTTTCATATATCGTGTTGTTGTACTGGGTTACTAGAGAGTTTGGGTCCATTTGACTGTGGAGCAGATTTGTAAAATCCAGGTTGGCAGTTGTCCTCTCCGGTGTTAATTTACTCAGGGGACGGGTTTTGATTGCTTCTTTAGGGAGCTGCTTGATAGGGTGATGTTCAATAGTAAACTGTATTATGTGATGGTCTGACCACACCACTGGGGTTACTGTTATGTTACTAATGTCCATTCCGAGGTGGAACAGTAAGTCTAGCGTATGCCCTCCTCTGTGGGTAGCTGATTTTACAACTTGTGTGAAGCCTAGTCCACCCATGAGATTTATTAGTTCATTTGCATCTTGTGATTGAGTGTTATCAGCCCGGATGTTGAAGTCACCAAGGATGATCCATCTCGGATAAGACAGAGCCAGCATGGCCAGAAGTTCTGGGAATTACTGTAGGAAAGGGTCAGCATCTCCGGGGGGACGATAAACCACTAAAATTTTGAAGCCTTTACCAGCTGAGATCTGGGCACCTATACATTCAAAGGACTTTGTTGAGCCAAAATGTACCCTGCATGGCATATGTGCTGAATCTAATAATTCAGAGATTTGTGTGCAAGTACCCAAGCTTACAGGACGTCCTGAAGCAGTCCAGAAAGGTGTGTGGGCATTTCAGGCGGTCTTACACGGCCATGGCACGCTTTGCCGATATTCAACGGACAAACAAATTGCAGGTGAGACGCTTGATTTGCGATAGCCCGACTCGCTGGAATTCAACGCTCCTGATGTTCAACCGCCTGCTACAACAGGAGAAAGCCGTCAAACAGTATCTCTACAACTACAGTCAAAGGACACAGTCTAGGGAGATGGGAATGTTCTGGCCGAAGTACTGGACACTCATGCAAAATGGCTGCAGGCTCATGCGGCCGTTTGAGGAGGTGACAAACCTGGTGAGTGGCAGTAAAGGCGCTATCAGCAACTTGATCCCATATGCTTTCTTCCTGGAGTGTGCCGTGTGTAGAGTGGTGGATCAAGCTGTGGAGGAGTGTGACCAGGAACAGGAGGAAAAGTTGTGGGATCAATTCTCAGCAGAAGATTCCTCAACACCTGCGGCAGCACAGAGGGGTGGAGAAGGAGGAAGAGTCGTGTGGGTAAGAGGAGTCAGATGATGAGGAAGGGGTTTTAAAGGAGGAGGCGGCGGAAGAACAACCGCAGCAGGCGTTTTAGGGGGCTTGTGCTGCTTAACTTTCCCATGGTATTGTTCGTGGCTGGGGGAAGGAGGAGAACTTAGCTGACATCACTGAGGAAGAGCAAGAGAAGATGGATAGTATGTCTGCATCCAATTTTGTGCAGATGGGCGTATTTCATGCTGTCCAGCCTGTTGAGGGACCCCCGTATAAAAAAACTCAAAGGGAATGAGCTGGGTGGCCACACTACTAGACCCTCGGTATAGGCACAAAGTGGCGGGGATGTTTCCAAATCCCCAGAAGGCAGAAAGGATGCAGCATTTGCAGAACAAGCTGGTAACTATGCTTTACAATGCGTTTAAGGGTGATGTCACAGCACAACGGAATAAAGGTACCACTGCCAGTAATCCTCCTCCCATGTCCACAGAGGCAAGGACAGGATGCTCCAGCGATCTCGAACATGCGGACATTCTTTAGTCCAACGCCTTGCCATAGCCCTTCCGGATCCACCCTCCACCACGCCTCGACCGGCAGGTAGCCCACTCTACCTGGCCTTAAGTGTGGATGTAGACACTGAACAGCTATGAACCCTTGGACTACTGGGTGCGCAGGCTTGACCTGTGGCCAGAGCTGTCACAATTTGTCATCCAACTTCTGTCTAGCCCTGCCTCAAAATTCCGGTCAGAAAGGACCTTCAGTGCAGCTGGAGGCATTGTCACTGAGAAGAGAAGTCACCTAAGTCAAAAAAAAGTGTTCAGTACCTCACCTTTATCAAAATGAATGAGGCATGGATCCCGGAGGGCTACTGCCCGCCCGAAGACTAAGTCAGTCCCCACACACAGCATCACTGCCAGCACGCCGTGTGTCTGCCTGCCCCGTGACTAAGTTGCTCCCCACACAGCATCTCTGCCTGCAGGCCTCTTGACTGCCTTCTCCGCCACCACCAACAGGGTTCAGGACTCCAGGCGGATTCCTGAATTTTTAAGGCCGCTGCTAGCAGTGGCCACTATAATAATTTTTCTGGTGAGTGTACATGCCTGCCTAATTTTTCTGGCTGCACTGCGGCTGCATCAACAAAACAAAAGGCATAATATACATGTGTCAATTCCCCTTCGTGATTGTTACCTTGCTGCAGTGAAGGGGCTTGCGTATCACAATGAAGCAATGACCGCCGGCTATTTGAGTGTCTTGGGGGGGGGGGGGGCACACCCAAGATAATAAGGTTGTTGCTTCATTGTGGACAGACCAAATTCTATCAGCTGGACAGTCACTGAGCTACCTCAGCCCGGCGACCATATGGGCTTGAAAACCGCCATGGCCTGCACTCTGGCTATGGTGTGCACCAGTCTAGCACGGCCGTCACTACACAAACAGCTGTTTGCGGTGCGTTACACAGTGAGTTTGGTCTGTCAGTGAAGCGGTACTCTAATTACACTACCTGATTGATGTATACACATGCAAGGCGTTTTAAAGCACTTTAGGCCTCCAATTTAGCATGCAATGTGATTTCTGCTCTTAAAACACTGCTTTGCGTCAAATCCTGATTTTTTTCCAGGGACTTTTGGCGTGTATCCCACTCATCCATGCAAAAACTCAGATGTTAGACCCCTTGAAACATCTTTTCCATCACTTTTCTGGCCAGCATAAATGTTTCTAGTTTTCATAGTTCGCATCTCCATTGAAGTCTATTGCGGTTCGCAAAAGTTCGCGTGAATCGAACTTTTTGCTGAGGTTGCGCGTTCAAGGTTCACGAATCGGAGGTTTGAGCCACCTCTAATGGTAAATTGATCGGAATTAGCCAGAAATTTTTGAGCAGCCTGAGGGGCAACAGTAATCAAGGGGTATCACTGAAAAGGTCTTAGTAATTTAGGCCCATAGTATAAGCTATCCTCTTCCTCAAAAACCTCCATAATTACGTGTTCACTTTGCTCAACATTCAGAATCGTTCAGAATCTAATTACCTCCCTTTAAATGAGAACATAGAAGATGGAGATACTTCATAATTAGTTTGCAAATATCCTTCAACTAGGGATGCTCATTCGGATTCCGCGGAAATGCAATTTCCGAAATTCCGATCGGAAATTGCATTTCCGTATCGGAATGCGGAAATCGGTAATGCTAGTGCCGTAGGCGGATTTCCGCCGGAAATCACGGAAATTTCCGCCGGAAATCGCGGAAAATCCACCCGACTTTAACATCGATTTTCTCAAAAACTATAAGGTCTTTTTGAAAACTTTTTTTTGCATCTTGTTCACAAGATTTGGTTCAATAAACGCTGAAAATTTGGTGTTTCTAGGACTTAAGGGGGCTTTTCTATTAACCACTAAAGTCGGCGGTTTTTTACTGTAATGTAAAATGCAGAAAATCTGCATCTGCCTATTTTCTGCATTTTACATTACAGTAAAAATCCGCCGACTTTAGCAGTTAATGGCAAAGCCCCCGTAAGTCCTAGAAATACCAAATTTTTAGGGTTTATTAAACAGAACCTTCTGAGCAAGATGCAAAAAAAAGTTTTTAAAAAGACCTTATAGTTTTTGAGAAAATTGATGTTAAAGTCGGGCGGAATTTCCGCGATTTCCGGCGGAAATTCCGCCTTGGAATGCGGAAATTGGTAGCGGAAAGCGGAATCGGTAATCGGTACATGACGGAATGCGGAATTACCGTGGAATCGGAATTTGGCATTCCGACCATCCCTACCTTCAACCTTGGCTGCATCGAGCCGCATCCCAGAGCCTGCCCAAATTACCTTTTTTTCCTAACCATAGCAATCAGGTAAGTTTGTTCCTTCAAGACATTCAGCACAGAGACACCACAAGTAATTAAAGCAACCAGGGCTTTGCTGCTCCGAAATTAAGAAATTATGATCTTCTTGACAATTAAATTCATTACTCTGCACATGTTCCTTATATTGTGCAACAAATGATGAGCAAGAAAGGGGTGAGGAAAGGAGGGGGGCTGTAAGACGACAGCGCTACGGGGAACGTCGCTTGGATCAAAGATGAAGAAGATCTTGGCTGGCCGTGTTGCCGATTCCCCATTGTTCATCTTTTTGTTATGTTAGAAGGACGCTTTTAGAAATAGGAGTTAATTGGGCGATAAAAAGAATAATAATAATGAAAGGCTAAAAACTGTGATTATTGCTCTCTGGGGTATATCTTCATAAAGAGGAGATCCCCACAGCCAAGGACTGGGAAACGCAGGACGTAATTAAGTCAAATTGGCAGAGCTTAACGAGGGAATTAAATGAAAGCTCAGAGTAGGATTTGGTGTAATGGATCTGAGTGTCTTCTACATAATAAATCATAACGCCTGTCACTACCCGTTGCTTTATTCAGGTCTCCATCAGCATTCATGGTAATGTAAAACGTACATGGTAATATATGTACGGGAAAATGTGTGAAATTATCCCGACACACATATGATTCATGCAGCATCCTTAGGCGCCTTTCACACTTCTGTAAAACAAACAACAAGACGTGCCTCTATAGTGTACATTAATCAGTTTTAATACAAGTGCTTCCACACTACAACACATCTATACTCCTCTCCCGTTAGAAGCGGTGGAGCAGTGCGTGTTACTGGAGGAGGAGATGTCCAAACACGCTGCCATGACCAGCGGCTAAATCCGGAAGGAACTCCAGCCGGGTTCAAAAACTCCATCTTCGTAGGCAGGACACTGATACCAACGCCTGACAGGAGTAAGTCACGTCGTCTGTCACAACAAGTTGTGGCTCCGCCCCTTTTCAGATGTCTCCATGCTAGTATAATTTATAGCCAGAATTACCTTGCCCATTTAGGGCCGGTTCTAGACTTTTTGCTGACTGAGGCAAACTTGTGAGTCAATTCACTAAGCTTTATCAAACACTTTTTCAAACGTTTGATAGTTTACCTCATGCGTAAAATCTAATTTTTAATTCACTAAGGTGTTATAGATTTATCAAATGTTTTATCAATAAAACGTTCAATAAATCTATAACACCTTAGTGAAGTCAAAATTAGATTTTACTCATGAGGTAAAAGTATCAAACGTTTGATAAAGTGTTTAATAAAGCTTAGTGAATTGAGGCCATTATGTCCAATTTGTACGTAATGTCCAAAAACTGAAGCAGGGACTCAAATTTTTTTCCACAAGCAAAAATTTAGATGTAATGGATACAATGACATTGCAATCAGTTTTTGTGTAGCTTAAAAACGGAGTTTTTTTTCAGTTTTGATTGATTCACAAACATTTTTATTCGCCAACCACAACTAGGTCATGCCCGGAATTTGGTTTGGCACTTACATAGCACAGCGTAAAGTAGGTATATAGATCGGTACAGGCACGGATTTACATCACTGGAGCCTTTAGGCACAGATGTCCTGGCACCTTAGACTTTGCCCTCCATGAACCCCCACTGAACTGCACCGCAAGTGTGCTAGCTGGCACAGCTGTCACTTCTACATTAGGTAGCCAGAGATACCCTCAGTATTAAGTAGCAAGTGGTGCCCCGGACTGAAAGGAGATCTCATCAGTGGAATGCCGGGAGCTGGGTGATGAACCTCATTTACACTCTGCTTGGGACTCTGCATAGGGAAGGAGGGAGGGAAGCACTGGGGGAGGGGAGTGAGTCGCATTTCCATCAGGCGCCTATAGGCACGTGCCTACAGTTAGTACATGGCAAGGAAATGAGCAGCGCTACTTAAAAACAGACAAGTGCCTACCTGCAAAAGAGTGCAAGCCCCACTTGTGGGGTCGAATACACACCGAGCATACACATGACCTGTCTACCACTGGAGGATGTTGGTTTCCTGTAACAGCTTGCATGCAACCTATTAAGTACTCGTCCCTCCCACTGCGAAGAAGTCAATCCTCCATGGGAGGGGCCTAACACTAACTATGGAGGATTGGAGGATTGACTTCTTCGCAGTGGGAGGGACGAGTACTTAATAGGTTGCATGCAAGCTGTTACAGGAAACCAACATCCTCAGTGGTAGACAGGTCATGTGTATGCTCGGTGTGTATTCGACCCCACAAGTGGGGCTTGAACTCTTTTGCAGGTAGGCACTAGTCTGTTTGTAAGTAGCGCTGCTCATTTCCTTGCCATGCACTAACTTTTTGGTCAGCTGCTCCCACTTAGCAGCCTTGCTTTTGGTGTATATGCAGAGCTTCTGTTTGGGTTCAAGGTGCGTTTGCAGTTTCTGGGGGGGCTCAGCGCACCACTTATTGGAGGCCAGTCGGAGGCGGCCCGGTGATGCGCTGATCCACCTTTTGTGCAACGTGCCTACAGTGCCTTATGGAAAATCTGGCCCTGGATAGGTAGTGCCACAAAGCACGATTAACAACAAACCGTGTCACCAAGACAACAACGTACATTACAGAAACAAAGCTTCACTAGGCAGTCTTAACAGTCTGTCGGCCGCTGCCTTAAAGGGGGAAAGAAAGTGAGGCGCTGGAAGTGGGAGGGCATGGAGGGAGTTCAGCAGGTTGACAGCAGAGGGGGAAAAAGCGCCTGTCCCTTGAAGTTTTGGTGGAAATGGCCCGAAACTTGTAGCCTGACTGAAGAAGCGGTGGTGAGGGTGTGAGTTCTAGTGAAAGCGGGGCCTAAAGAGGGGCACTAAAGGGACACTGCCAGTTTTTCCATCTAACCAGTCTCTCGGTTATTAAGGGGCATAGGCAGAATTCGGTGTCAGCCAGGATGAGTGAGAACACTCATGCAGGTTGTTTGTAAATTCTGTATCAGCAAGGAATATAAACAAGTTCTGTAGACTTCAGGAGGAGGAGTGAACAGAACTTAAGACTTTCAAACAAACTAAACTGAGCTCATATTGACAGAACCAAGAGCCGCCGTCATATTGACCCACTAGCACAGGTTTAGATATTCCCGGCATACATTAGTGCGATAGGGTCATGCAACCCCCCAGGTGCAGAACAAGCGCTTTGAACAGGTTGTCCGTGTCCTCTGTATATCCTGCCAGCCTTTGTTTTCAAGTTTGACAGCAGCGCAGACTGTTGCAGAACAAACGGCGTTCATGCACTGCGGCAATGCTAAAATCCTAATGCAAAAGTTCAGCTCTCTAATGCAAAAGTTCAGCTCCAAAGAGATTATACTCTGGCAGCGCAGGTATTGATTGGTTGCCTGGGATTATGATTTCAGAGAGCTGTCTGGATACATCCCCACATTCAAAGTACAGAAAACTACCAGAGCAGGCACAAGGGCTTCTTATTGCTGCTACTTGTGCCTGTCTGTGGATCAGCTGACTGCAAAAGAATCACAGCCAACTATACTCTCCCAGCATTCTGCACAATTAGGATTTAAAGGATACCATAGCCAAAATAAGGGAGCCGGCATATCTGGTCAGCTGTCCTAATGCCCACTGCTACCCTTGTTCTTTCCTCTGCCCTCCACTTTACCAAAAAGCCACCCGGAAACTTCTTCCAGGTCACCAGAGTCTGGCTTTACTGCACAGGCTCTGGCTGGGCGCATTCTACAGTCAGGCACTCACTTATGTCCACTGCAAAAAACTAAAAAAAAATGCATGCACCCCCCCATCCCTAAGGGACCAGGTAGGCAGCCAGTAAGCACACATCCCCGCCACCCCCTCCCACCATGCAACGTAGCACAGGGAGCATTATATATACACTATATTTTACCAATGTGAGTCATGTGATCGGGAGCTCGGCGAATCACAGCAGAGAGAGCTCTGTCGCTCTATTGCATGGAGATCCACGGCACTGGACGCAGGTAAATATACTGCTCCATGCAAATAGGAGGAGGAGGGGCCCCCAAACACCCTGGGTCGCTGAGGCTATTGTTCTACCCATGACCTTGTACAAACGTTAGATTAAACTCAGGCAAAGCAGCTGATAATGATCGCCTCTACTGAAAATATAGTAACCCCTGAACCCCCTTGACATGGCAGCGAGTGAAGCACCTGATGGATTTTTCGGCTGAGCGCTGGTTAGGGGCATTCCAACCTCCCCCCCCCCCCCCCCCCCCCACACACACACACACTGCAGCTTTAAGGCCTCGCTGCAGGGCCGCACAACAGCGCACAAGCTGTTCTCTCTAAACCCCCCCCCCCCCCCCGTTCTGCTCACCAACACAGTTCTCTGTTGGTGGGGTCTGATCGCTCCCCAGTGTTTATTTTTTTACATTTGCTTTTTTTTTTTTTTTTAAACATTTTTCCCGCCCTCCCTCCCCCTGCCAGCCCATCACTTCTGTGTCCCCCAGCCGTGTCACATGGCTGTCCCCAGTACAGCGCTGCCTTAGATCGCAGCACTGTACAGGTATATTATAGACGGCGGTTTAGCCGTCTAACAATCTGAGCGGCGCTGGGAGGCTGAAGGCTGTGCGGATCTCCTGCAAAACGAGCCCCAAGGTCTTTACACCGATCGGCGTTAGGCGGTCCTGGGGCGGCTGCCGCCGCGGCCACAACCCGTAAGCATGATGCAGTCAGCAAGCAATTAAAGGGAAGGTCCGAGGTGAATAAAAATCAAAAATCTACTTACCTGGGGCTTCCTCCAGCCCCTGGCAGCCGTCCTGTGACCTCACCGCCACTCCGGTGGCTCCCGGTCCCCTCCGGTGCAGATGCCAACCTTGCTGGGGCACAAGACAATGCAAACCGGTTTCAATTAAAGCTCAGACATATCAATATCATTACTGTCCTACACCTGTGACTGCAGATACTCCGTGGCGTAGTAATAGGGGATGCAGAGTTAGAGACCGCATCGGGGGCCCTTGAGCCAGAGGGGGCCAAGGGGCCCTCCCTCAGAGATAATAGCTCTTTATTTGTCCTGTACCCATAATTATTACTTCTATAGATATTTTGAATATTGGTGATCATTTACAAACTGTTCTCAATACCCTGCTTGCACCGCTAGTACTGTGGCTGTCCTTGGCAGATTTTAGAGCACCATATCAATTATTATGTATATCGTGCTAAGGGGGCCCAAAGTAAAACTTGCACCGGGGCCCAGAGCTCCTTAGCTACGCCAGTGCAGATATTCAATAAAATAGGAGTATGTTGCCCCACTTCGCCAATATTTTTTTTGTACTACCCCATATGTCCAGCAGGCAGACTAACACTGGTAGAAAAGGGCAGCACAGGTGTGTAGAGTTAGCACCCTCGCCTTGCAGCACTGGTTCCCGGGTTCAAATCCCACCAAGGGCACTATCTGCATGGAGTGTGTATGAACACCCTGTTTCTGCCTTGGTTTCCTCCGGGCACTCAGGTTTCCAACCACCTTCAAAAAACACATATATAAGTTAAAGGGCCCCTGCACAGACCCCAAAAGTGGAATACTGAACTTGCCTTGGGGCTTCCTTCAGCCCCCCGTCACATGCGACATACCTCCGTCTTCTTGATCTTCTCCTGCTGGCGGCATGCGACAACACCCAAGAGTCATGCGAAACTACGCAAAAAGTGAACGGCGATAGGTGTGTGAACGGGATGGGCCATACATGAGCAGTTGTGCATGACTTCCTTGCTGTGTTGCACAGTGGAGGGGACCCACAATGTGCAACACAATGGAGGGGACCCAGAAAACGCAGAGGAAACCCCACGTGCTACGAGAGGCTGGAGGAAGCCCCAGGTAAGGTCAGTATTCCATTTTTTAGGTCTGTTCAGGGATCCTTTAATTGGCCTCCTAAAATTGCCTTAGACCATGATAGACGCTACAGAATACATACATAGTGATAAGTCTATGGTAGGGATTAGAGTATGAGCTTCTCAGAGGGACAGTTAAAGAGAAACTATAACCAAGGATTGAACCCCAATCAGTAGCTGATACCCCCTTTTACATGAGAAATCTATTCCTGTTCACAAACAGATCATCAGGGGGCTCTGTATGGCTGATATTGTGGTGAAACCTGGTTCTGACATCACACTGTGGGAGCGTTGTTGCATTGTGGGAAATAACAGCTGTTTCCAACTGCCAAAAAAGCAAGCAGCATCTCCTTCCAGTGACATCACCTGCCAGGAGTAAATTTGTCACCATGTGATAAATGTCAGAATGTAAATCAGGGAGAGGGAAAATTTTACAATGGGCAAACACTGACTAAATAATTTATACATAATTACTGTAAAAATTAAGCACTTTTACATTATTTTCACTGGAGTTCCTCTTTAAAGGGACTCCGAGCAGTGCAGAAACTATGGAAAGATGCATATAATTTTAAACTAAAAGGTGTAGGGCAATGATTTATGTGTCGCCAGAAAGAGGAGAAAGAGAGCTTTAAAATGATATCCATCTTTCCATAGTTACTTGTATTACACAGGATGACACTTTCCTCAGTGTCAGCAGCTCCATTCAGCAGAAAAAGTCGCCCTGTGTAATACAATGTAACTATGGAAAGATGGATATCATTTTAAAGCTCTCTTTCTCCTCTTTCTGGCGACACCTAAATCGTCACCCTATGCCTTTTAGTTTTCTCTATTTTCGCGAATGAAATCGCGGCCGCGGCAATTTCAATTGCGAAAATAGCGAAAACTAAAAGGCATAGGGCGGCGGTTTATATATCATTGGAAAGAGGAGAAAGAGATTTAAAATGATGATATGCATCTTTCCATAGTTTCTGCACTGCTCGGAGTCCCTTTAAGTGACAAGACCATATACTCTACAGAGCTGCGGGAGATGTTGGCACTATAAAAAAAATACTAAAATAATAATAATAAAAAGGTGTTCGTTTTCAAATGTTGACGGGTTAGGCATGTTTAAATGAAAGCTGTTGATTGCCTTAAATGGAAGGATAAGAGGAAGCGAGAGAGTTGACATTTGACATTTCTTTCTCATAATAAGTAATTTGTGTAATAAAGCTGGTGGGAAATTGAACTTGTCAGGGAGCTAAGTGCATTTTCTTTCTTCCAATGTAATAAAAGGCAGCTTATGAAATGGGAGGGAGATATTGCCAGCAAATTCCCTGCGATTTCAGATCTAATTTGTCACACTTCCTTCTGTTTAATAAAACAAACAAAGCAAAGCACAGCCAATATCATTTGCTGCGTATTAATTTGCCGCGAGTCCATCCGCACGTGACGGCTGTTTCCAACACTGCGACGCAAAGGAGGCTTTTCTCAGCCCTATAGCGAGAGCCAAGCGTATCAGACGGCTCCGGTCGCATCTCTTCTGTAAGCGAAAACACGCCAAAAATGTTGCTAGTTAAAATCATTTTGAACAGTTTATGTGCTTACACTCTGATGTGTCGTTTTGGTTTTATTGCTTTTTTTTATCCTTGTTAAGATTAAAAATTAATTTTAATTTAAAAAAATGCATATATTTGCTTTGCTCTCCAGAAGATTCAGAAACCAGTTCAACTGGGAGAAAATGTATTCTAAAAATTGTCAACTCGTTTCACAGGTCATGGCCCACTTCCTCAGGTCAATACATAAAATGCCTTAGCAGCATAAGGAGTAGAGTGAGGCCACTACACTCTACCCCGGCAGCACCAGGAGCACTGAGGGACGGTATTATCATATATTTAGTCACCTTATACCAAACGATCCTGGTTTCTCTCTACTTCTCGTTTAGATGCTCCTGGTCCCTACAAGAACCACTGAACAACTTCTACAGTTGAAATATTTTTATCTTACAGGAAATCAAAATTCTGAACATCTAAAGGACTTGAGTCGGGTACTTGTATAACTCTTCCTAAACTACTTCGTATAGAAGGGTAGGTATACAATGTATAAATCATTGGCTTTACAGGCAAGACCGATTAAACATACCATCCAACTTCTTGAGATGAAAAAAAGAGGAACACTAAGACACGCTCCTGCAACACCCCCTGACCATGCACCCGTCACACCCCTTGCCACGCATACCACTAAAAATGTATAAGTAAAAGATGTAATTTTAGAATTCAAACCACACTGGCACCATCACTAGTTTTTCTTCATATTAAAAACATTTAAAAGTAAGAAATATATCAATTGAAAAAAAAAAAGGATGGGAATAAAATCTAAAGTCAATTCAAAACACATTTTTCAGTAGAAAAATACATTTACACAGATTTGTACATCGGTCCTGAATGGGAGACAAATGAACCGTTGGGAGCTATGGGTTAAACTCAAGCCATATGGATCTACACACTTGTTATTGACCATGTCTTCTTATTTGCCTTCATCTTCTACCTGTGGGTGCGAGCACGTTGAATCCAGCGCAGGAGATTTGGGCACAGCCGGCGCCACCATAGACCATAATGGGAATTACAGCTATAGCGGCGCACAGTGAGTAACTTCAGCGCCGTCAGAAGACGGAGCTGAAGTTACTTTTAAAACACTAATTTGGCCGCCAGCAATAGCTGGCAGCTGAATTACATCATTCCCCACCATCCACAGGGACCTGGAGGGGGAATAGTAATTAATGCCACCGGGATTTGTGCAGCAGCAGGATAATCCATACTGGCTGTATCCTGCGCCCAAGTCTCCCGGCGGTGATTTCATACCTATGCTGTGGATGAGCTTGCCCTACTAGAGGAAATGGTAACCTTTGGTGCTCAGATGGTGGCAAGCAACTTTAAAGAGGAATTGTAGTAAAAATATAAATACAATTTGCCTATTTTTACAACAATATTCCTTTTTAAATTATTTAGGGCCCGTTTCCACTAGCCACCACACGCGGCTGCAAGACGTGCGGCGGCACTTCCAGGTCTGCAGGAGTGCAGGCGGATCCCAGAAGCCGTGCCATGCACGGCTATGGGATTCGCAGCCTCCCGTGCGAAAACTGTGGGCAGTGTCAGCCAAATCGCTAGGGTAAGCGATTCGGCCGCAGCGCCATAGTTTCTCCGCACGATTTGCCTGCGGGGAAACTCTGCAGATTCGGAGCAAAAACCGCTCCAGTGGAAACGGGCCCTTCGTGTTTAAGCATTGTAAAATCTTTCCTCATCCTGATTTGCATTCTATAATTTATCTCAGATGGCGACATCTTTTGTCCTCTCAGGTAGAGAATGCTTCTGAGAATTCCAAAGCAAGCGAAAAGAATACCTGTTCTCCCAGAATGCTCTAAGATAAGTAGTAGGAGAAGTATTCCGCGTAGCTAAAAGCCTAAGGCTAAGCATCACTGGGAGGGTCGGACTACATACCAATATTTAGCAATATTTAGACACGGCAAGCGTTTTTGATGCTGAAAACTGCAAATTCATTATAAAAGTGGTTATCCTAAATTTGTTGCATTCTAGTATATGTCAGTAGAGTGCCTCTTTAACCTCCCTGGTGGTAATCACGAGAGGCTCTGGGCAGAAAACTGCAGCACCGAGCGGTAACCCAGAGTCTGACTCGGGGTAGCAGCCGGGAGCTGTTTGCAGAGTGAAGCAGGCTTATCAACTTACCTCCCCCAGGATCCAGACGTCAGTAGCTATTCTCCTTCGTGTTGGAGGCTCTACATCCCTCTAGTGAGATCGGTTTGTCACCAAGACAACAGAGAGGCATCTCACAAGTCAGCTACAGCGCCAGAGGACGGAGGGAGAACTGCAGCACTGGATCCCGGCGAGGTAAGTAAATGCTCGGCTGCCACAGATTTCTCTGTGGTGTGATTTTTTTTCCTCCCCACAGATTTTAGGGTCTGAAAGCATGCTGAAATTGCACCGCTTTTTGACCCCAAAATCCAGAAAAGAAAAATAAATAAATAAATAAATAAAACACTGCCAGGGAGACTAAGATTGCCCAGACCCTACTAGGCATGGGCTCAATTCTCCGTATAGGGAGAGAGGTCTACAGGAGTTGGCCAAGGTGCATTCTTTGCTGCATATGGGAAAGGTGGAACGTCCACTCCCAAGTGGACACCGGCAGACCAATAAACTACTCTCTAGGACAGACGTGATATACAGTACGTATCAGTTTACACCATGTTGAATTTTTATTTTTTTGTATCTTGGATAAAGCACCAGTCTTGAATTTAGCTCTGGGCACTGAATTAGAACACCGCCCAAAGTTTTGGATTACAGAGAGAGTTTGTTCTGTCTATTGGAACAATCCCTGCTGGCTGATCACCTATGATGGACATCAGTCTCTTGAAGGAGGCATGGCATTAGGGCTCAGCCAAACTATAAGCTTTTCAGAGCACTTTGTGATCAATTAGTGCTTTGTGCACTTTTTAATAATTGCTCCCATTCACTTTCATTAAAATCGTGGTAGTCGCCGTGATTTTTCACATACGCGATCGCAGCGATTTTTAGTGCCATTTTAATGAAAGTGAATGGGAGCAATTTTTACAAATCACTCAGAAAGCACTAATCAATCCCAAAGTGCTCAGAAAACCGATTATAGTGTGGCTGAGCCCTTAGACTGATTGGAGGTGGTGAAGGAGTGAGCAGGCAGGAGAGGTTGCTGAGGGTCTGTGGTAAGGTCGAATGGGTGTTTTTTCATTTAGATTTTTTTTTTTTTAGGCCGGTTTCAGACTGGCAACCAGCGGTGTAAGAGCGGTGCTAAAAATAGCCTTTGGTGATTACTGTGGCAATGCGCAGTAAACTCCCTTTCCGGCTGCAAGCCAAGTAGGAAGTGAGGCTCACTTGCTGTGGCCAAAATTTGAATTGCGCAGAAGTGTTGAAAAAAAAATATGCTTCTGCTCATGCATGCTGTTACATGAACAAAAAAACTTCAAACAGTTGCTTTGCTGTAGACTTACATGACTTCCAGTTCACCACGCGTAACTTTAAGCGGATCACGGCGCACCAGGTATGACATGCCCCATAGACTTTCAATTGCATCTCGTTACCCTGCGGCAAAATGGTAACAACGTGCCAGTGTGAAACGACCTTACACTTTCACACATAGGATTTTAACATACTTTTTTTAATTAAATGCAAATAAAAATGGTACCTGAACTTTAGTGGCGTCTACAGAGTATGTAGTAGACTTTATATGCATGATCAGCGTCTTTTTACTATAAAGCCAAGGTACGATTGTGAAAATTAGTGCAAGTACATTAAAAGCCAAATGGCCCAATACATCCAAAATAAATAGTCTACTCCCTTTAAGGGTAAAATTAAATTTAGAGTCATTTTAGAATATATTTTTTTCATTTTCTCCAGAAAACTGTAAAAAAGGATTGAATTGTTAAAGTTTGATGAAATATACAGTCCTATCTAAAAAGGGAAAGGATTATTGACAAAGCTATAGATCTCAGCTGTGTAGAAGCTCTTTATCTAATTTCAAAGTCCTCGGAGTGTTCTGCGAGAGCCTTGAGGGGGCCGAGCGGCTGATTTCCAAGACACAGCGATAAAACGCGCGGTATAACTCACTTCAATGCCCGGGAGTATACTCAGCACCGATAACTTACTTTCTTACCATACAATGAATGGGGAAGGGTTTTTTGTTGTTGCAGTTTAGAAGTATTGCCTTGTGCTTATTGCTTTTCTAACCAAACTGCTGCAGTAACAGGCCTTTGGTGGAGAATTTCCAACATAAATGTCACTCTTGACTCTAGAGCTGGACATGTTCGAGACAAATGAGCCCTGGTTAATATGGTCAAAGTGATCAAAACTGGCTGGTGAATTCTGGTGACAACCTTTGGGCTTCAATATCACCAACACTTTTTTAAAAATATTTTGGTGTCAAAATAGCGGGTTTGTGCTCTGATCTATTCAAAATTAATTACAGTCATTTGATTTCTTCATTGCAAATTCTTCATCAGTACTCAGTAACTGGGGAGAATTAACTCAGTTCGAATGACCCCACTACCTAAAATTCTGTACCTTTTCAGGACTTAACCAGTGGGGGTCCAGATAGCGGATTTACACACACTCCAAATGAAGATATTTAAACTTGTCTGGGCCGGAAGAAGATCACGAGTTCTCAGATCTGCAATGTACCAATTTAGGTCTAATGGCCTATTTTGCTTCTATTTTTGCAGGGGGATTGGGCTCCCCTTTGGGTCACTATAGAATCTTCTCAATGCAGGCCTTGTAGTCTCCAATCCTTAATTTGGTTCTTGCTTCCTAGGGTACCAGGGAGTGGAACATTTCTTCATTCGACCCAACTAACCTTACAATTACGGAAAAGGCTTCGAGCTCCCCTGAAGCCATCTTCTAATCCTTCCCATTTGACGTCCCTGATAGGCAATCCTGATTTTATTCAAGGATGTTTTCAAGACTTCACATGGGTAACTGAGAAAGAGGCTTCAATCTTACATTACCAGGTCTAGATTGCTTCGAAGCTCTGAGGTACATGAGAAGTTTGCACTACCAACTAGGGATGCTCGCTGGATTCCGTGGTATTAACAATTCCGATTAGGGCAATTCCGATTCCGGTGGTCGGAACGGAATTGCTAAACCTCTAAAACGGAATTCTGCTGAACTTTTTTTTATTTCCGCGGAATTTTCCGGAAAAAAAAATCCCTCCCTCCCTCCATCTCTTGGATTGATCATAATGGTACATGCTAGGCTACCCTCAGTATGTAGTGTTGTTGGCGGTATAGCGGATAAGTCAGCTACCTACCACACACTGAGACCTGGGTTCAATTCCCAGCCATGGTGAGTTGGGTTTTGACATGCTACAAATCCTTAAGCATGCTACTTTTTCTCTTGGATTGATCATAATGGTACATGCTAGGCTGCCTTCAGTATGTAGTGTTGGTGGTATAGCAGATAAGCCAGCTACCTACCACGCACTGAGACCTGGGTTCAATTCCCAGCCATGGTATGTAAGCTGGCTTTCGAAAAACTGCAATTCCCTACAAGATGATACAAGAGGATGGATGGATAGGAGGAGGAGGAGGAGGAGGAGGAGGAGTGTTCATAGCGACGGAAGTCAAGACTGACGGAATCCGTGATTTCCGGCGGAACGGAATTTGCTGGTTCCGATCATCCCTACTACCAACCGGCTCACATTTCAGGTTAATCAAATCTTACATTTTTTCCGTTCTATTGTCCCCACTCAAGATTCAGTCTTGCCCTCATATTTTGAAAGTTGGTGTCAATCACAGTTTATGGCTTATCTCCTATCTTTATTTTACAATTATTGGGTCCTCTCCTTCGTAAGATAACAGGGATCAGTGGACCAAGGAATTTGGTCTGTCTAGATCAAGAAGACTGGTTGGAGTGCTTCTCTACTCTTACTAAGGGGGGACTTTTTTACGCTTGATAGAAACAAACATTAAGATACAGTGGAACCTAAGCGTGCAAGCATAATTGGTTCTGGAAACATGCTTGTAATCCAAAGCACTCTTAAAGCAAAGAATTTCCCCATAAGGATTCATGTAAACAAGTGATTTGTTCCACAATCCAAGAACAGTTCTAAAAATGTTTTAATACAAAGTACTGCACTGTATAAAATAAAAATACAAAGAAAAAAAATACAGCTTTCACTTCAACAGAATCATTGCTATCTAGTAGCTCACCCCAACCTTTTTGTGTGGCTTTAACAAGAAACGTATCCAATGACAGTTGCTTTTGCCTACTTTTAAGGTTTTCACAGAAATGTGTCTTTGTACAGTCCTGCTGCCTCAAAGGGAGAAGCACTATCATCTTAGTTTTGAGGATGTCACACAAGTAAACTTTTTTTATTTGAATATTAAGACAAAAAAACTTCACAAAACATTTTGCTTGTATTGCAAAGCGCTCTCAAACCTAGTTACTCTCAATCCAAGGTTTTACTGTATTTCACAGAGCATATTTGACTCCTTCCAGACTACATCATGCAAATTGTGCTCATTCTTCTCAATGCTATAGGGGGTGTCTGGGAGTAGGAACATTCTCTAATATATGGTGAACTTGTCCTCTAGTATCAAGTTTTTGGGATAGAATAGTTTCTCTGATACACAATGTGATTAAAGATCCAGCTATCCTTTTATTAGGACATAAACCATCTTCGACTAAATTTCTGGTTCATTGTCTAACCCAATTTATTGTGATGGGGCTAAGGCTTATCTAGCGTTGCAATGGAAGGAGTCTACTCTTTCTGTTGAACCAGTTGTAAATATAGTTCATCAATTTATGAGAGAATGTTGGCTATATCTCATGATAGGATTGACCACAAAAAAAAACAAAACAAAAAAAAAACGAACTTGGGATCATTGGATTCAGTATGCGGACAATGCAGGTCTGAGAAAAATGTTTAGTTGATTTTTCATCTAGATCTTTAAAGAGGTGTCCTCCCTTCACTACTGATCTTTAGGAAGTATGAAGCTGAATGGAGATAGTTGGCTCCCACTTGGGTTAGGTTTAGCCTCATCACAGTATTGCTGGTGACCACCTGTGGAGCACAGTAACCATACTGTTTCTGCAATCACTGCTTCTGCAATGGGATACTGTATTTTTGCGCGATGTGACACGATGGACCACCATAAGTGTAAAAGGGACTTTACACTTTTAGCCATAGACCCTAAACAAGCATGCAGATTAGATTTATCTGACAAAAGTCTAACAAGATTAGCTCCACACTTGTTTCAAATGTGAGATTCAGATATCACTGACCAGAAATATCAACAGGATAGCCAAGCAACTGGTATTGATTCAACTGAAAAAATATGTCCACCTTCATATCCCTGTCACTTCAGGTTACTTTTAAGTCATTAGCAGAGATGGCCAATCAGCAACAGGAAGTGCAATTTCATTGTCCAAACTCCAGGCTAAATAAGACAAAAATATCTGATTTACCTTCCGTAAACACTATTCAACCTGAACATTAGCTCATCAGAATTTTTTTTTAATTAAATGGAGTTCAAGATTTTCGTCTGTTGCACGGTTTAGATAAAAGTGACATGATATAACCAGGTCCGGATTTTCCCCACAGAAGCCTATAGGCACAGATTGCAAATTTGTAAACAGAGGCACCGACGAGGATATTCACTTTTAAAAGGGGGAAGTATGGTGGACTTGCCTCCCTCGTTGAACAGCAGACTGAGAAGTTACTATAATTCCCAGTAACATTTATTACTTAGATACTCCAAAAGTGCAACGCGTTTTGCAGGTCACTATCCCACTTCATCAGGCAATGAATTGGAGAAAGCAAGAAAGATTCTGTGCCGTGGCCAAGCTCCTCGCCACGGCATAGACCCTTTCTTGCTTTCTCCAATTCACTGCCTGATGAAGCAGGATAGTGACCTGCGAAACGCGTTGCACTTTTGGAGTATCTAAAATGTTACTGTGAATTATAGTAACTTCTCAAAGTCTGTTCTATGAGGGAGGCAAGTCCACCAAACGTCCTCCTTTTAAACGTTTTTATCCTTGTCGGCGCTTCTGTTCACAAATTTGCAATCAGTCTAGTCCACCCTTGGTGGAGGGGGGGGGGGGTAATCCCCATTTTCTTCCTATCTACACAGAGAGACTTAAGCCTGTGTGGAGTCAGGTACTAATTCTCCCCACCTGCCTTGCCAGTGGTTGCCTGTGTGGCGACCCTTGTTTCAGAGTATAACCGTTGATACTCATATAAATCTACTATTGATTTAAATACTACACTATATTGGGCTCTCGGTTCTTTCCTTTGTTATAGGCACAGATGTCCTGGACTCCTGGAACCTTATACTTTGCCCTCAATGAACCTACAAACCCTCACGAACATGCAACATAAGTGTGCTGGCTGGCCCAGCTGTCACTTCTCCCTTATGTCCCTTGCTGTCATAGGTAGCTACAGGTGCCACTTAATTTCCGGTAGCTAGTGGAACCTCAATATTAAGTAGCTAGAGGTGCCCCCAAGTAGTCGATAGCTAGAGGAACCTCAGTATTAACCACCCTTGGTGGTCCGATTCTTTCCGGATTTTAAGGTCTAAAAGCGGTGCAATTTTTTAACATGCTTTTAGACCCTAAAACCTGGAGAAAAATCACACTGCAGAGAGATCTGCAGCAGTCCCAGCACTGACTCACCTCCCTGAGATCCAGCGCTGCAGTTCTCCCTCTGTACTCAGGGTGGCGCTCTAACCTTATGGAGGAGATTGCCAGCTGTCATTATCACGCCAGGGGGAAGCAGAGCCTCGGAGGTGAGTTAAAAACGCTCACTGCACACATTGCTCTGCATAGACCTTCTGGTGGCTACCACAAGTTCAGCTCGCGATAACCGCTCCTAGCTTGTTTTTTCCACCTCAAGCTGGACTCGTGATAACCGCTAAGGAGGTTAACCTGCCTAGCGTTCTGGACAAGCTGAGGTTGTCCAAAGAAAACTTGCTGGAAATGTTCTGGGCGAACTCAGCTCGTCCTGCACTTTCCCCTCTCACGCTGTGATCAGCAGCGCTGCAGCAGCCTCTGCAGGCTGCTGCATGCTTCTCCCTAGGGAATCCCTAGGGAGAGAATGTGCTAGGGCGAGCGGGGGGATCCCCCTTCTGTGCGGCAGTATTTTGGGCTGGGGGATCCCCTCTGCGGGCGGGGGAATCCCCTTCTGTGCAGCGGTATTTTGGGATGGGGATCCCCTCTGCGAGCGGGGGAATCCTTCTGTGCGGCGGTATTTTGGGATGGGGATCCCCCTCTGCGGGCGGGGGGATCCCCCTTCTGTGCGGCATGCAGGTGGCCTCTACCCCCCCCCTTCCTCGCTTCCCCCCCCCCTTCCTCGCTCCCCCCCCTTCCCTGTCTAAGCCCTTTGAGCAAATAGAACTACTCACCCTGGGGCCCTCTCCAGCGCAGCACTTCTTCCTCCATCGCAAAGTCCCGTCTCTTTACAGTTACATTACAAGACTTGGTGACGTCACCAAACCTCGTAATGTAACTGTAAAGAGACGGGACTTTGTGATGGAGGAAGAAGTGCTGCGCTGGAGAGGGCCCCAGGGTGAGTAGTTCTATTTGCTCAAAGGGCTTAGACAGGGAAGGGGGGGGGAGCGAGGAAGGGGGGGGGGGGGAGAGCGAGGAAGGGGGGGGGGAGAGCGAGGAAGGGGGGAGGGGGTAGAGGCCACCTGCATGCCGCACAGAAGGGGGATCCCCCCGCCCGCAGAAAGGGATCCCCCATCAAAATACCTCCGCACAGAATGGGGATCCCCCACCCACAGAGGGGGATCCCCATCCCAAAAGTGAGGATCGAGGGGGGGGGATCGGGAGGGAGGGGACATCTGGCACCCTATACTCCTGGCTACACCTGGCACCCTATATATACCTGGCTCCCCTATATACCTGGCTACACCTACCTCCCTATAACTGGCTACACCTGGCACCCTATATACCTGGCTACACACTTGGCTACCCATAACTGGCTACACTCCTGGCTACCCTGACATCTGGCCAGAGCCGGGACAAGGTCCACCAGCACCCAAGGCTGAGAGACAAAACTGCGCCCCTCCATCCCTCCCATCCCAGCCGTCACACACTGATTGCTATTAGACTAAGAGGCGCCCCAGGCCCCCCCCACCGCCCCCGGCCCTGCCTGGATATGACAACACTACTTCTTGTGCTCCTATGTATGAAGTGCTCAACTAACGAGATCTCAAAATGGCTCCACTGTGTAAAAAATAAAGTTCTGCCAGGTGTCCTCTGACTGCTAAAAGGAAAAAAAACAAAAAAACAAAAACAAAAAACACTTGTGTAAACTGAACTCACATGTATAATGAAAAATTTGACTTTCAATCAAAAAATGCCTTCAAAAACCATTTTGTGATAAACTTGTGGTTTTTCGCTAAAAAGTCGCTGTTAATTCGCACCGCAGTACAGAAAAATCGCAAAACAGATTTGTGCATGTGGAAAATTGCGAGCGTGAATAAGCCCTTATTGTACATTCACAATTAGGCAATTAGCAGGCGTTTACAGCTAATTTCTGGTGATCACTGGCACTTTTAAAAGGGTTAGGGCAATGTTAACTATATGGCAGTGCTCACACTGCTATGATTGCCAGCGATTAGCGCTAAACGCAAGACTCTTTACATGCAGCATATTTTTTTTAGCATTTTTTTTTGTGATCACAATGAATTTCAATTGAGATTGCTCAAAAAAAGCTAAAATGGGCAGTGAAAAATAAGTGTTTAGCACGTAAAACTCACTGCCGCAAAACACCAACGTTGTAAATGTTTTGCGTATGTAAGTGTGAACGGGCTGGAACCCACTAGCAGCGCTTTCCTAAGCGCTAGGTATTTGAAAAGCTCTTGCTAATATTCAATGCTATGGGGGGGTTTTATAAATTCACATCACTCCAGTGGGATCACACCCATAGCATTACATTTGCAAGTTGAAATGGCCCAAACTTCTGTGGTTCGCGTTCACGGTGAGCCGCAAACTAAATGCGAGTTTGCCCCGCCCCATATATTACACCATTAGGGTCAACTTTGACCCTCTACATCACAGTCAGCAGACACAGGGTAGCCAATCAGGCTACACTCTCTCCTGGAGCCCCCCTTATAAAAAGGCAGGCAGCGTCAGCATTTTCACTCACTCGTGTGGCTGCAGTAATTAGAGAAGGGAGAGGAACCTGCTGTAGACTTAGGGAAAGCTTAGTTAGGCTCTTGTTAGGCTTGTTAGCTTGCTCCTTGCTGATATTTATTGCTTAAAAGCACCCCAAAACAGCTCTTTTGAGAGCTAATGTTCTTGTGATCTATTTTTTTTTTGTGTGTGTCCCACAGAGACTTGTGTTGCATATACAGCCCTGTCAGTCACAGCTGGCCCTTGCCCCTTGGTAATTCCTACTGTGCCACTTCCAGGCCCAGCACATTCAGTGACTACCTGTGTGTGACAGCTGCACATTTGTAATACCAATCACTGCATACCCACCTGTTCAGTGCACCTACCTACGTGAGCGCACGCAGTGTTATATACCACCAGTCACTGCACCTGTTCCTGCACGGTACCTGTGTGTGTGACAGCTGCACATTTGTAATACTAGTCATTGCATAATGGTTCACAGTACCTGTGTGACTGCATGCTGTTTAATATACCAGTCCGTGCATACCTGTTAACTGCACCTGTGTGACAGCTGCACATTGTATTGCAATACCAGTCACTGAATACCTTTCACTGCACATTGTATTAGTCAAGTCAGCACATACCTTTCACTTCAATCCCCCCCCCCCTTCCCCCTGATATGCACAAAACAACAGGCAGAGGCAGACCCAGAGGCAGGACCCCCAGCAGGTCTGTTCGAGGTCATGCTGATGTGATTTCGTGCGGCCCTGGACCAAAGTATAGTGCTCAGAAGAAGGCACATCCCATCAACTCCAAAGATTGTCAGGACGTGGTTGACTATTTAACACAGAAAACCTCATCTTCCGCAGCCACCAGCGCTACAAGCACCACATCCGCTGCATTTGACACTTCGCAGGAGTTATGTGGTGGGGAAATCACCGATTTACAGCCATTATTGTTACAACAAGATGAAGGTGCTAAGCAAGTTACACCACCTCATATGTTAGGCGACACTATTGACATAACGTGTGAGGAGGAGGATGATGAAGTACCTGCTGTTGGTGCAGTTTTGGAGGTGTCTGAGGCAAGCAAAGCTGGGGAGGACGATTATGATGATACGGGTCTCACGTGTGTTCCCAATAGAGGAGATGACCTGGGGGACAGTTCAGAGGAGGGAGTCAGAGAGGAGTAGAAGGAGACAAGTTCCTGAAAGAAGCAGGGGGTGCTCTTCGTCAGAAATAGCTGGAGGCAGTGTCCGGCACCATGTATCGTCACCTATGGACAGCCAGCCAACATGCCCTTCAACGTCAGCTGCTGACGCCACCAAAATGCCCACACCCCAGGGCTCAGTGGTGTGGACATTTTTTTGTGTGTCTGCCTCAGATCAGAGCAATGCCATCTGTTCTCTCTGCAGCCAAAAACTGAGTCGTGGAAAGGCCAACACCCGCGTAGGGACAATTGCCTTACGAAGGCACATGGAGAAAAGACACAAACTGCAATGGCAAGAAGACCACCTGAGGAAAAGCAGCACACAAAAGCAAAGCCACCATCCTTCTCTTCCTCCTCCAGGTGCATCATCTTCAGCTGCTTTCTCCCTTGCACCTTCACAATCACAGCCATCCTACTCCACTCTGCCTCTCACCTTGAGCGGTTCCTGCTCCTCTGCACACAGCAGCAGCCAGGTGTCCGTGAGGGAAATTTTTGAGCGGAAGAAGCCAATGTCTGCCAGTCAACCCCTTGCCCGGAGTCTGACAGCTGGCTTGGCGAAACTGCTGTTACCATACCAGCTGGTGGACTCTGAGGCCTTCCGAAAATTTGTGGCCATTGGGACACCGCAGTGGAAGATACCAGGCCGCAATTATTTCTCAAAAAAGGCGATATCCAAACTGTTCCATGAAGTTGAAAGGCAAGTGGTGTCATCTCTGGCACACAGCGTTGGGTCAAGGGTCCATCTGACCACGGATGCCTGGTCTGCCAAGCATGGCCAGGGCAGGTACATTACTTACACAGCCCATTGGGTCAACCTGGTGACCGCTGACAAGCAGGGAGTACGTGGCTGTGCAGCGGACCTAGTTGGAAAACCTCCATGGCTTGCAGGCAGGCCTCCTGCCACATCCTCTCCTCCTGCTACATCCTCTTCGCTGTCGTCGTCCTCCTCCTCCTCGGCTGAGTGGCAGTTCAAGTCTATTGGTGCTGCGATCTCCTCTCCAGCTACACAGCCCCAGATCCCCAGGGCCTATGCTGCATTCCAGGTACAATGGTGTCACGCCATCTTAGACATGTCTTGCCTCAAAGCAGAGAGTCACACTGGAGCAGCTCTCCTGGCTGCTCTTAAACAGGTGGATCAGTGGCTGACCCCGCACCAGCTGGAGATCGGCAACGTGGTGTGTGACAACGGCAGCAATCTCATTTCGGCTTTGAATTTGGTGAAGTTGACACATGTACCCTGCATGGCACATGTGCTAAATCTAATAATTCAGAGATTTGTATCCAAGTACCCAGGCTGACAGGATGTCCTGAAGCAGCCCAGGAAGTAGTGTGGGCATTTCAGGCCATCTTACACGGCCATGGCACGCTTTGCCGATATTCAGCAGAGAAAGAACTTGCCGGTTAGACGCTTGATTTGCGATAGCCTGACTCGCTGGAATTCAACATTTATGTTTAACTGCCTGCTACAACAGGAGAAAGCTGTCAACCAGTATCTCTACAACTACAGTAGAAGGACACACTCTGGGGAGATGACGATGTTCTGGCCGAAGTACTGGACACTCATGTGAAATGCCTGCAGGCTCATGCGGCTGTTTGAGGAGGTGACAAACCTGGTGAGTCGCAGTAAAGGCGCCATCAGCGACTTGATCCCATATGCTTTCTTCCTGGAGCAAGCCGTGCGTAGAGTGGTGGATCAAGCTGTGGAGGAGCGTAAACAGGAACAGTTACAGGAACAGGAGGAAAAGTTGTGGGATCAATTCTCAGAACCAGATGTTTCCTCAACACCTGCGGCAGCACACAGGATGGGGGAGGAGGAGGAAGAGTCGTGTGGGGAAGAGGAGTCAGATGAGGAACTTTTTTTTTGGAGGAGGCAGAAGAACAACCGCAGCAGGCGTCGCAGGGGGCTTGTGCTGCTCAACTTTCCCGTGGTATTGTTCGTGGCTGGGGGGAGGAGGAGAACTTACCTGACATCACTGAGGAAGAGCAAGAGGAGATGGATAGTACGTCTGCATCCAAATTTGTGCAGATGGCATCTTTCATGCTGTCCAGCCTGTTGAAGGACCCCCGTATACAAAAAAAACTCAAGGGGAATGAGCTGTACTGGGTGGCAATGCTACTAGGCCCTCGGTATAAACACAAAGTGGTGGAGATTTTTCCAAATCACCAGAAGGCAGAAAGGATGCAGCACTTGCAGTTGCAGAACAAGCTGGCAACTATGCTTTACAATTCGTTTAAGGGTGATGTCACAGCACAACGGAATAAAGGTACCACTGCCAGTAATCGTCCTCCCATGTCCACGCAGGCAAGGACAGGACGCTCCAGTGATCTCAGGGTGATCTCGGACATGTGAACATTCTTTAGTCCAACGTCTCGCCTTAGCCCTTCCGGATCCACCCTCCACCAATGCCTCGACCGGCAGGTAGCCGACTACCTGGCCTTAAGTGTGGATGTAGACACTGAGCAGCGATGAACCCTTGGACTACTGGGTGCGCAGGCTTGTCCTGTGGCCAGAGCTGTCAGAATTTGCCATTCAATTTCTGTCTTGCCCTGACTCAAGCGTCCTGTCAGAAAGGACCTTCAGCGCAGCTGGAGGCATTGTCACTGAGAAAAGAAGTCACCTAGATCACAAAAGTGTTCAGTACCTCACCTTTGTCAAAATTAATGAGGCATGGATCCCGGAGGGCTACTGCCCGCCCGAAGACTAAGTCAGTCCCCACACACAGCATCTCTGCCTGCAGGCCGCTTGACTGCCTTCTCCGCCACCACCAACAGGGTCCAGGACTCCAGGCGGATTCCTGAATTCCTGCTAGCAGCGGCCACTATAATAAATTTTCTGGTGCGTGTACATGCCTGCCTAATTTTTCTGGCTGCACTGCAGCAGCAACAAAACAAAAGGCATGTACATGTGTCAATTCCCCTTCGTGATCGTTACCTTGCCATGGTGAAGGAGCTTGCATATCACACTGAAGCAATGACCTGTGGTAAAATGAGTTGTCGGGGGGGGGGGGCACACCCAAGATAATAAGGTCGTTGCTTCATTGTGGACAGACCCAACTCGATCAGCTGGACAGTCACTGTTCTGTCATTGAGCTACCTCAGCCCGGCGACCATATGGGCTTAAAAACCGCTATCGCCTGCACTCTGACCATGGTGTGCACCAGTCCAGAACGGCCGTCACTACACAAACAGCTGTGTGCGGTGCGTTACACATAGAGTTGGGCCGAACGGTTCGCCGGCGAACGTGGTTCGCGCGAACGTAGGTGGTTCGCGTGCGGGTACCGCACGCGAACCTTTTGCGGAAGAAGTTCGGTTCGCCCCATAATGCACTGAGGGTCAACTTTGACCCTCTACATCACAGTCAGCAGGCCCAGTGTAGCCAATTAGGCTACACTAGCCCCTGGAGCCCCACCCCCCCTTATATAAGGCAGGCAGCGGCGGCCATTACGGCCACTCGTGTGCCTGCATTAGTGAGAGTAGGGCGAGCTGCTGCAGTCTCTCATATAGGGAAAGATTAGTTAGGCTTAACTTCTTCCTGGCTGCATACCTGTTCTGTTCAGTGAGCCCTCAGCCCACTGCATACCTGTACTGTGATCCTGCCACTGCATACCTGTTCAGTGATCCTGCCACTGCATACCTGTTCAGTGATCCTGCCACTGCATACCTGTTCAGTGATCCTGCCACTGCATACCTGTTCAGTGATCCTGCCACTGCATACCTGTTCTGTTCAGTGAGCCCTCAGCCCACTGCATACCTGTACTGTGATCCTGCCACTCCATACCTGTTCAGTGATCCTGCCACTGCATACCTGTTCTGTTCAGTGAGCCCTCAGCCCACTGCATACCTGTACTGTGATCCTGCCACTCCATACCTGTTCATTGATCCTGCCACTGCATACCTGTTCAGTGATCCTGCCACTGCATACCTGTTCTGTGAACCCGCCACTGTATACCTGTTCTGTTCAGTGGACCCGCCACTGTATACCTGTTCTGTGAACCCGCCACTGTATACCTGTTCTGTTCAGTGGACCCACCACTGTATACCTGTTCTGTTCAGTGGACCCGCCACTGTATACCTGTTCTGTTCAGTGGACCCGCCACTGTATACCTGTTCAGTGAACCCGCCACTGCATACCTGTTGTGTTCAGTGAACCTGCCACTGCATACCTGTTCTGTGAACCCGCCACTGTATACCTGTTCTGTTCAGTGGACCCGCCACTGTATACCTGTTCAGTGAACCCGCCACTGTATACCTGTTCTGTTCAGTGGACCCGCCACTGTATACCTGTTCAGTGAACCCGCCACTGCATACCTGTTGTGTTCAGTGAACCTGCCACTGTATACCTGTACTGTTCAGTGAACCCACCGCATCAGTGCGCATACCTGTGCAGTTAAGTGAACCCACCTACCTACGTGAGTGCACGCAGTGTGATATACCACTCCGTGCATACCCGATATGGACAAAACAGGTAGAGGAAGAGGTAGTGGCAGAGGCAGAGGAAGGCCACCCGGCAGGTCTGCGCGAGGTCGTGTAAATGTAATTTCGTGTGGACCTGGCCCACAGTACAGTGCTCGGAAGAAGGCACGTCCCATCACCTCCCAAGATTGTCAGGACGTGGTTGAGTATTTAGCGACACAGAACACCTCATCTTGCTCAGCCACCAGCGCTACTACTAGCACCACTTCCGCTGCATTTGACACTTCGCAAGAATTATTTAGTGTTGAAATCACTGATGCACAGCCATTGTTGTTACAGCCAGATGAATTTTCACCAGCTAATATGTCTGAGTTACGCGGCAACACTATGGATGTAACGTGTCAGGAGGATGAAGGACCTACTGATGGTGCAAGTTTGGATTTGTCTGAGGCAAGCGAAGCTGGGCAGGATGACTACGATGATGACGGTAATAGGGATCCTCTGTATGTTCCCAATAGAGGAGATGAAGAGGGGGACAGTTCAGAGGGGGAGTCAGAGAGTAGTAGGAGGAGAGAAGTTGCTGAAAGAAGCTGGGGCAGCTCTTCGTCAGAAACAGCTGGTGGCAGAGTCCGGCACCATGTATCGCCACCTATGTACAGCCAGCCAACTTGCCCTTCAGCATCAGCTGCTGAGGTCCCCATAGTGCCCACATCCCAGGGTGGCTCAGCGGTGTGGAAATTTTTTAATGTGTGTGCCTCAGATCGGACCAAAGCCATCTGTTCGCTCTGCCAACAAAAATTGAGCCGTGGAAAGGCCAACACTCACGTAGGGACAAGTGCCTTACGAAGGCACAAACAGCAATGGGATGGCCACCTGAGCAAAAGCAGCAGCAGCACACAAAAGAAAAGTCACCCTCCTTCTCCTCTTCCTCCTTCAGGTGCATCATCTGCTTCTGCCGCTTTCTCCCTTGCACCTTCACAGGCACCCTCCTCCACTCCACCTCTGCCCTTGAGCGCTTCCTGCTCCTCTGCCCACAGCAGCAGTCAGGTGTCCGTGAAGGAAATGTTTGAGCGGAAGAAGCCACTTTTGGCCAGTCACCCCCTTGCCCGGCGTCTGACAGCTGGCGTGGCGGAACTGTTAGCTCGCCAGCTGTTACCATACCGGCTGGTGGACTCTGAGGCCTTCCGTAAATTTGTGGCCATCGGAACACCGCAGTGGAAGATGCCAGGCCGCACTTATTTTTCGAGAAAGGCCATACCCCAACTGCACCGTGAAGTTGAGAGGCAAGTGGTGTCATCTCTTGCGAAGAGCGTTGGGTCAAGGGTACACCTGACCACGGATGGCTGGTCTGCCAAGCACGGGCAGGGCCGCTACATTACCTACACAGCCCATTGGGTGAACCTGGTGGTGAACGATGGCAAGCAGAAAGCGGCGGACCAAATTGTGACACCTCCACGGCTTGCAGGCAGGCCTCCTGCCACCTCCTCTCCTCCTGCTACATGCTCTTCGCTGTCCTCCTCCTCCTCCTTGGCTGAGTGGCAGTTCTCCTCTCCAGCTACACAGCCCCAGCTCCGCAGGGCCTATGCTGCATGCCAGGTACGACGGTGTCACGCCATCTTAGACATGGCTTGTCTCAAAGCGGAGAGTCACACTGGAGCAGCTCTCCTGGCTGCTCTTAAGAAACAGGTGGATGAGTGGCTGACCCCGCACCACCTGGAGATAGGCAACGTGGTGTGCGACAACGGCAGCAATCTGCTTGCCGCTTTGCATATGGGGAAGCTGACACACATACCCTGCATGGCACATGTCATGAATCTAGTGGTTCAAAGATTTGTGGCAAAGTACCCTGGCTTAGCGGATGTCCTGAAGCAGGCCAGGAAGTTCTGTGGGCATTTAAGGCGCTCTTACACAGCCATGGCACGATTTGCAGAAATTCAGCGTAAAAACAACATGCCGGTGAGACGCCTCATTTGCGATAGCCCCACTCGCTGGAACTCGACCCTGCTCATGTTCTCCCGCCTGCTAGAACAGAAGAAAGCCGTCACCCAGTACCTCTACAACTGGAGTAGAACGAAACAGTCTGGGAAGATGGGGATGTTCTGGCCCGACAACTGGACACTGATGAAAAATGCATGCAGGCTCATGCGGCCGTTTGAGGAGGTGACCAACCTGGTGAGCCGCAGTGAGGGCACCATCAGCGACTTAATTCCCTACGCGTACTTCTTGGAACGTGCTGTGCGTAGAGTGGCGGATGAAGCTGCGAATGAGCGTGACCAGGAACCGTTACGGCAGGAACAGGCATGGGACCAATTTTCATCAGACCCAGCTGTTTCCTCAACACCTGCGGCAGCACAGAGGGGGGAGGAGGAGGAAGAAGAGAGGTCGTGTGCAGAAGACGAGTCAGACTCAGAGGATGATGAGCAAGGTGTTTCTTTGGGGGAGGAGGAGGAGGAGGAGGGGACAGCGGCAGGAGAACAACCGCAGCAGGCGTCGCAGGGGGCTTGTGCTGCTCAACCTTCCCGTGGTATTGTTCGCGGCTGGGGGGAGGAGTTTGACTTACGTGACGTCACTGAGGAAGAGCAAAAGGAGATGGAGGGTACTGGATCCGACTTTGTGCAGATGTCGTCTTTTATGCTGTCCTGCCTGTTGAGGGACCCCCGTATAAAAAACCTCAAGGGGAATGAGCTGTACTGGGTGGCCACACTACTAGACCCTCGGTACAGGCACAAAGTGGCGGACCTGTTACCAACTCACCTGAAGGTGGAAAGGATGCAGCACATGCAGAACCAGCTGTCAACTATGCTTTACAATGCCTTTAAGGGTGATGTGACAGCACAACGCCAGCAAGGTACCACTAATCCTCCTCCCGTGTCCACGTAGTCAAAGACAGGACGCTCCAGCGATCTCATGGTGATGTCGGACATGCGGACGTTCTTTAGTCCAACGCCTCGCCGTAGCCCTTCCGGATCCACCCTCCACCAACGCCTCGACCGGCAGGTAGCCGACTACCTGGCCTTAAGTGTGGATGTAGACACTGCTGTGAACAGCGATGAGGAACCCTTGAACTACTGGGTGCGCAGGCTTGACCTGTGGCCAGAGCTGTCCCAATTTGCCATCCAACTTCTCTCCTGCCCTGCCGCAAGCGTCCTCTCAGAAAGGACCTTCAGCGCAGCTGGAGGCATTGTCACAGAGAAGAGAAGTCGCCTAAGTCACAAAAGTGTTAAGTACCTCACCTTTATCAAAATGAATGAGGCATGGATCCCGGAGGGCTGCTGCCCGCCCCAAGACTAAGTCAGTCCCCGCACACACAGCATCTCTGCCTGCACGCCATGTGACTGGCTGCCTGGCCTGCCCCAAAAAGACTAAGTCGCTCCCAGTCCCTCCACACAGCATGTCTGCCTGCAGGCCGCTTCACTACCTTCTCCGCCACCACCAACAGGGTCCGGGACTCCAGGCGGATTGCTGAATTTTTTAGGCCGCTGCTAGCAGCGGCCGCTGTAATAATTTTTATGGTGCGTGTACATGACTGCCTAATTTTTCTGGCTGCACTGAGGGCAGCTGCAACAACAAAAGAAAAGGCATGTACATGCGCCCATTCCCCTTCGTGATCATTACCTTGCCGTGGTGAAGGGGCTTGTGTATCACAATGAAGCAATGACCGGCGCCTAGATGAGTGTCTCGGGGGGCACACAAAAGATAATAAGGTCGTTGCTTCATTGTGGTCAGACCAAATTTGATCAGCTGGACAGTCACTGTTCTGTCATTCAGCTACATCAGCCAGGCCGACCATATGGGCTGTAAAGCCACCAAAACCTGCACTCTCGCCATGGTGCGCACCAGTCCAGCACGGCCGTCACTAGTACAAACAGCTGTTTGCGGTGCGTTACACGGTGAGTTTGGTGTGTCAGTGTGAAGCAGTACCTTAATTACACTACCTGATTGATGTATACACATGCAAGATGTTTGAAAGCACTTTAGGCCTGTCATTTAGCATTCAATGTGATTTCTGCCCTTAAAACGCTGCTTTGCGTCAAATCCAGATTTTTCCCGGGGACTTTTGGCGTGTATCCCACTCCGCCATGCCCCCCTCCAGGTGTTAGACCCCTTGAAGCATCTTTTCCATCACTTTTGTGGCTAGCATAAATGTTTCTAGTTTTCAAAGTTCGCCTCCCCATTGAAGTCTATTGCGGTTTGAAAACCGAAAATCGGAGGTTCAAGCCATCTCTATTTGCAAGAGCTTTTCAAATCACTAGCGCTTACAAAAGGCTTAGAAAAGTGCTGCTAGTCAGGAGCGTAACTAGAAATCACTGGGCCACTCCGCAAAAATTTGGATGCCCCCCCCAGGTCCGTATTGTGGGGCTGGAGGGGTCGCAGCAGCAGAGAAAAGCATGGCTGCACATCGGTGGGAAGGGGGGGGGACAGTACCCTCCCCCCACCCCGGGTACTCATGTCTGCGCTCCCCTCCAGCATCTATTATCAGTGGCAACAGGCAGACAGCAGCAACACAAACCTCCATCGCAGAGGGCTCAGATCTGTGACGTTACTTCTTGTTTAAACAGGAAGTAGCATTAAGCACTGAGAGACCTGCGACCTAAGCGATGGAGGCATGTGTTGCTGCTCCCCGCCTGTTGCCACTAATAGACGCTGGAGGGGAGCACAGAGAGGAGGGGGGGAGCACAGAGAGGAGGGGGGGGGAGGGAAGACAGTCCCCCCTCCACGCCGATGTGCGGCCATGCTTTCCTCTTGTGCTGCGACCCCTCTGGCTTCACAAAACAGACCGGAGTGGACCCTGGAAGGGCTGCATCCCCTGTTATTATGCCAGTGCTGCTAGTGGGTTCTAAGCCTTACTGTGATACTGTGACTTCATTCAGCAGTGACCCCTCCCACATCCACACAGCCTGTGTTCACCGACGTCTACAGAACGTCTTTTACGGCTGGTTCATATGGACGGCTGACTGCAGCCGTTCTGGCTATTTACCGCCACGATCCAACACTTCTCGCATTGAGATGCATGGAAGCTTTCATCTCAAAGCATTTCCCGTCCAGCAAGTAGCCTCCACATCTCCCAGCTTTGTCAGTGTTTAGGGTTCCATAAGACAAAATATGACGCAATGATCATTTGATAGGAAAACATGGTAGCAGAAAAGCGTTTGAGCACGTCAAAATGCACTGCCAGCAGTGTGAATCAGTCCTTTTGGTTCACATTCCATGGAGCTTTTAGGCCAATCGCAATACTCAGAAGTACTGGGCCAATCAGAGAATAAGCATTGTGCTGCGGAAACCGAAATCCGCAGAATACCAACCGAGTACCAAGACTCAAAATTCTTAGGCCAATCACATGGACGTGGAATTATTGGGTCAGAGAATTTGGAAGTGTACCACAGTTCACAATCAGTAATGTGGACTATGCATAATAGCGTACATCCTCAAAATATACCAGATTCCGCAAAAAAAAAAAAAAAAAAAACACCACTTTTTTTAATCACCCAACTTTGACAGGTAGCAAAAATTAAAAATAAAAATTCCACAGAAATCGTAAAGACACATCTTGGAATGTAGAATTCCTTTTGAAACAGACCATTCCTAGTCATAAATACAACAGCAGTGGAGCTCCCCTTAAAACGCAGTGGAATTAGTATGTGCATAATCAGATTTGCTTGTTGGCATTAATATCTTGTTAGCGTGTTTTCCCCGGATAATACAAGATGCTTCTCTGCCGCAGAGCGCCGGGCGAGAGAACATCTGGAGTCGCTGCAGCTGTTCCGACTTCCCAATTACAACAGGTCCTGTGCCAGCTGCCAGCCTCTGCACTGTGCCCGGCGTCTCACAGCACCATCCACCCCAGCGCCAGGGAGAGAGCGAGGGGCCGAAGCAGCCAGTCAAGAGTCTTAATACAGCTTTCACTTTAATGTCTTCCCGCTCGATGACATGTAATGAAGCAACGCAGCCGGCAATTTACAATATAAAAGCGGGAGCATGAAAATAATAGGATTTAAAGTGTGACAGACGTAGCGTGGCGAGAATGGGGATATCATGCGCGACCGGGAAGATCGCGGGGAGAGAGAGATGTACGACACACGCTCAGTGTCTGCTTCCAGATCCGCAACTGTCAGTCTTCATTGTGCTGTACTTGTAAAGGGGCGCCACTATATAAAAGGGAATGTGTAGTGCCATTTTTTGGGTGTTTTTTTTTATTATGGTTTATATTAAAAATTGATTTAAAAACAAAAACACACAACAAAAACCAGAAGGTATTTCACCAAAATAGAACAGTATTTATTGCATTCTATTGTGGCCAGGCTAAAATCCAATAGCCTGATATTAGATATTGTCTTGATGAATAAGCTTTATTATTTATGAGCCTATGAGATAAGACTAAGATATGTATGTCTGTTATTTGACTGATTGCACTACTTAGATAACAGATGTATTGCACTGTCCACATTTTGATTACAGTGAGTTTTATATACATGTATTGTAAATAAAGAGAATCCTGTTTCTGGCATTTTCCCTCTGACTCAAGCCAATCCTGATGTAATTTCCTCCCTCACATCTTTCCTTCTAGAATCTGCACTGTCAGCTAGATTGCTTTGTAAACATGTCAGTACAGCAAGATCAGATTTCAGCAGCTTCCCACTGAACTGCCCTCAGCCAATCAGTGAGGAGCAGGCATGTGGGAGGGGTGATGACAAGCTTCTCTCTCTGGCAAAAAATAGAGCCAAGCTGCCCGAGATAAAATTTATTACAGCAGAAACATTTCTGAATAGATTGGAGTGGTTGCAAGGTGAGGTTCCAGGCTGCATAATTAACAAACTGCAGCGGGTAAATGGAATGTGATTTTAAAGCCGACAATCCCTCTTTAAAAAGGGACCAGAGGCTACTGTCTGAAATTGGCACACCTGAAATAAGAGATATGAAGGCTGCCATATGTATTTCCTTTTAAATAATACCAGTTGCCTGGCAGACCTGATCTTTCCTGCATCAGTAGTGTCTCTGAGTAACACCTGAAACAAGCATGCGTAAAACTTCAGTCAAACATCTGATCTGCATGCTTGTTCTGGGTCTATGGCTAAACGTATTACAGGCAGAGGATCAGCAGGACAGCCAGATAATTTGCACTGTGTCAAAGGAAATAAATATGGCAGCCTCCGACTCCATATCCCTCTCACTGTCCCTCTCAGGTGTCCTTTAAGTGTTTAGCTTTATTTAGTGCATTTATTGATTTTCCTTTTAGTGATGGCGTTTTTGGTCTGTCGCTACCTCCAAACAAACAGCCATACCTTACTGACACACTGGGACATCCTGGACTTATTTTCATTTAACATTCATATAGTCCTGCACCACCACCTGTTGACAGGTTTTAATGCATATTTATTAAAGGGGTTATTGTTTATTATTTATTTGCTTTCACATGGCCATACACTTTTTTTCTAGCTTAGCATAATGGTAATGTAACGTTACGCTGCATCGAGCAAACCTTTCATAGCGCAAGGTGATAAATCAGTCACTAGTCACCGATACATTTCCAGCCGATCAGTAATCAATCTCTTGCTACAATTAACTGTGCGTGGCTGCGGATTTCACCGTGCCGCAAATGCCTCTAATCTCCAGGAGCTTTACAGTATGAAATCAAAAGAGCAATGCATGCAGGCAAATAGATTTATATGCAAATGGAACAGGATAGATTTTCCATCAAAATATACAAAATGCCAGCAGTCAGGGAAGACAAAATATACAAAATGCCAGCAGTCAGGGAAGATAAAATATACAAAATGGGCTACACAAAAATCAACGTCTCAAATGGACAATCAGCCAAAACAAAAATCTTACTCCATCTTCTAGTTCTGATGCCCTCATGACCATTGTAGACACTTTTACAGCAGGCATAATCATTTAGTATTTATATAGTGCCAACATCTTCCACAGCGCTTACAGAACACATAGGAGATAAGCTTAGTGAATTGAGGCCTGCCTTTAATAATGTTTCTAGAGTGGTTACCATGGTGATAAGGCATGTAGTATTCAGGCAACATTTTACCTCAGGCAAACCTAAAATTAACTCTTCTGTCTAAGTGAACTCTCCAATCCTTAAAATAACTCCAGAGTTAAAGACAGGCTGTTAATTAACACGAGAAGTCCACAGCACCACGTCAGTAATCTATAGCTCTTTTATTGTTTTAAAAAGACAAAGAGATAGCCATAACAGCTGTTATGGCTATCTCTTTGTCTTTTTAAAACAATAAAAGAGCTATAGATAACTGACGTGGTGCTGTGGACTTCTCGTGTTGGACTTTATCTGACCCACTCAGGGCTACTGGGTCTATCCACTCTAGCACACGTCTGTCCCCATTGGAGTGCTAGTCTATCCGGTTTCTAGGCTGTTAATTAACTGCGTGTGAAATTATCTACAGAGGAGGTAATGCACGGAATGAAGAGATGAGATAGCTCTCTCACTGCGTGGAGGTAAGTTTTCTCTTGCCTTATCTCCAGCATGATCTTAGTGAATTGAGGCTATTGGCCTTAATTCACTAAGATCATGCTGGAGATAATAAGGCAAGAGAAAACATACAACACAGTGAGGGATAAGGAGTACCAGAGGCGCCAGATTAGTATAAAATGTTTAAAAACCGCTTAAAAGGAGGGGGGTTGGTAGTTACCGCCCTCAGGTAAAAAGTGACCAGCCAATGAGTCATGTATAAACGAAATTTATTTTAAAATCTCGAGGCAAGCAACGCGTTTCGCGGGTACATCGCCCGCTTCATCAGGCGATTAATTTGGAGACATACACGACTGTGTCAGTGGAAGGAAAAGCGCCTCATTGGCTGGTCACTTTTTACCTGAGGGCGGTAACTACCAACCCCCCTCCTTTTAAGCGGTTTTTAAACATTTTATACTAATCTGGCGCCTCTGGTACTCCTTATCCTTCATTGATCTAGTCCACCCTTGGTGGAGGGGTGTATCCCCATTTTTCCTGTCTACAGAGAGCGACTTCTTAAACCTGAGTGGGGTCAGGTCATAATTCCCCCCACCTGCACCATCAGTGGTTGCCTTAGTGGTAACCCAGACTTGTGAGTATATCTCTTATTGTTACTCCAACTCTTTCCATTTTGACAAAACATACTACACTATATTTGGCTCTCGGTTTTCTTCCTTGCATTTTTCAAACACAGTGAGAGTTATCTCTTCATTCGTTAAGCTACCTCCTCTGCAGTTAAGCTACCTCCTCTGCAGTTAAGCTACCTCCTCTGCAGTTAAGCTACCTCCTCTGCAGTTAAGCTACCTCCTCTGCAGTTAAGCTACCTCCTCTGCAGTTAAGCTACCTCCTCTGCAGTTAAGCTACCTCCTCTGCAGTTAAGCTACCTCCTCTGCAGTTAAGCTACCTCCTCTGCAGTTAAGCTACCTCCTCTGCAGTTAAGCTACCTCCTCTGCAGTTAAGCTACCTCCTCTGCAGTTAAGCTACCTCCTCTGCAGTTAAGCTACCTCCTCTGCAGTTAAGCTACCTCCTCTGCAGTTAAGCTACCTCCTCTGCAGTTAAGCTACCTCCTCTGCAGTTAAGCTACCTCCTCTGCAGTTAAGCTACCTCCTCTGCAGTTAAGCTACCTCCTCTGCAGTTAAGCTACCTCCTCTGCAGTTAAGCTACCTCCTCTGCAGTTAAGCTACCTCCTCTGCAGTTAAGCTACCTCCTCTGCAGTTAAGCTACCTCCTCTGCAGTTATTTTCACACGCAGTTAACAGCCTGTCTTTAACTCTGGAGTTATTTTAAGGATTGAAGAGTTAACTTAAAGACAGAAGAGTTAACTATTTTTGCCTGAGGAAAAAAAAATGTTTCCTGAATACTTCATGCCTCATCACCTTTTTTCATTTTAGTCAATTTGTTCTCCAGTAGCTTCTCACTAAGCTTGAACAGACCAGTTTATGCTCCTCAAACATCAATAAACCCTGAGCTCCCATGACCCCACTGAACCTCCTTGGACCACTTTTGTTAAATTACTAACCACTGCATACCAAGAATGCATGTATGCAAAAAAGCCGTAGGGATATTTGTTCAACCTGGTAATGCCAATAGTAGAATACAGGTAATGTTACAGATAGTTTACCATCACCTGCCCTAATTTATCTCTCACAGTAACCCTCTATGTACACCTAATACTAAGATAGGCCTGGTGCACACCAAAAACCGCTAGCAGATCCGCAAAATGCTAGCAGATTTTGAAACGGTTTTTCTTATTTTTCTGCAGCGTTTCAGCTAGCGTTTTGCGGTTTTGTGAAGCGTTTTTGGTGTAGTAGATTTCATTTATTGTTACAGTAAAGCTGTTACTGAACAGCTACTGTAACAAAAACCGCCTGGCAAACCGCTCTGAAGTGCCGTTTTTCAGAGCGGTTTGCATTTTTCCTATACTTAACATTGAGGCAGAAACGCATCCGCAATCCAAAATCTGCAGCAGCCCGGGAGTATGCGTTTCTGCAAAACGCCTCCCGCTCTGGTGTGCACCAGCCCATTAAAATACATTACCCTAGCAGATCCGCACCCGCAAGCAGATCGCAAACTGCAGCCGAACCGCTCTGGTGTGCATTAGGCCATACAGCAGATGTGGGGGCTGGTTACATAATAGCCAAACCTAGAGTGCCCAGTTACTTATCCCCGCGCTGCCTCCACCGCACTCCATACACTGGATGCGTAAACCTTCTGTCGATATCCGGGATTCATCTACATAATGGAAAAACTCTGTGCAGCGCCACTTCCTCCAATCGGACGATAATTAGAGTTAGGCTGTTTAATAGGAAATATATATATATATATATATGTGTGTAATTTTACTATTTGGCCACTAGATGTCCCCTTGTATTCCTCCTGTGTACTGAACAGTGCACAGAGTAAGTAATGAGTGTATGCTTTACTTTCACTTTTGTCAACGACCACAGGCATCGTACTGATGCTGGTGATCAATGATCTCAGGCACTTTGATCGGTGAATGGGAACATATGTTCCTATTCACCAATCAGTATACTAACAGGCAGTGACAAGAACATGCATGTCGGGCGATTGCGGCGAGGTACGTACATCTACACCCCTGGAGCTAAGATGAAGTTTCAATTAGCGTAGATATACTGTACCTGCTTCTACAACAGGTTACTAGCCAAACTCCAGTGGCTCTGGCACACAAATCGTACAGTTGGTGCTGCCATAGATTCAATTTGCAATGTGGTCTATGGCGACACTTATGCCCAACTTACCTGTTTCGCCAAGATCACCCCATAAACGTTACAATTTTTGAGATGTACTGACCCAGTCATTTAGCCTCCCCAAACGTGTTCCTTGTCAAAGTTGCTCAGATCCTTATGTTTGCTCATATTTCCTGGTACACGTTCCAGAACTGACATTAGGTGTATAAAACTCCAACATTTGACAGATCTGATGCTATTGCTATAATTAACGTTTTTTCATTTCATGTGTCAGTGGTTTTCAATGTTGTGGCAAACCGGTGTATATCAGTACAGCTATGAAGCGGTGTAAACAGGACTGATTCCAGGAGGTACCGCAAGGATAGGCAGCAGCAGCAATGTTCTACAGCATTCTCAAGTCTTGTAAAGGTTAAAGACGCTGTAAATAGAAAAAAGTCCCGGGGGGGGGGGGGGGTTACTCACTTCGGGAGGGGGAAGCTTCTCCCGTCGTCCATTGTCCAACTGGGGTCTCGCTGCAGCCCTCCGAACAGCGGCCCGACAGACCCGGCAGCCTGTTCAATATTTACCTTTCCAGGCTCCAGCGGGGGCGCTGTTGCGGCTCTTCTGACGGCGATAGGCGGAAATAGCCGATATCCGTCGGGTCCGCTCTACTGCGCAGGCGACTTGTGCCTGCGCAGTAAAGCGGCTTGGAGATCGGCTATTTCCGCCTATTTCTGTGTGAGAAGGAGCGGATACTGCACCGGAGCCAAAATGTAAATATTTACATAGCCGCCGTTCCGGGAGGAATTTGCCGCCACCGTGGGACCGAGGACGATGGGGGGGGGGGGGGGGGGGGAGGGGGTAGTCTCGATCGGATCCGGAGGCTTCCCCCACCCGAGGAGAGTACCCCCCAGGGGACGTTTTTTCATTACAGATTTTCAACCTCCTTAGCTGTACCTACAAGCTAAACTCTGGGTGGAAAACTGCAGAGTGGTAACCCTGAGCTACATTAGTGGTAGCCGCCGGGAGGTCCATGCAGAGCATTTTGCACGGCAAGTGTTCGCACTCACCTCCTGGGCGATCCAGATGCTGGTGGCCATTCCTCTTCCTGTCCACGGAGGCTGTCATGACCACAGCTGCCAATCTCACAATAGGGTTACAGCGCCACCCAGAGGACGAAAGGCGAACTGTAGCGCTGAATCCCAGGGAGGTGAGCAAGTGCAGAGGCTGCTCCAGGTTCTCTCGTGGTATGATTTTTTTCTTGCTTTTAGGGTCTAAAAGCCCATGAAAAAAAATTGTACCGCTTTTAGACCCCAAAATCAGGAAAGAATAATACCGCCAGGGAGGCTAAAGGATCAAAAGATAAGGGAACGCTGTAAAAATCAAATAATGCCGCCATCATGCTACAGGGATACAAGTGTAAATACAAGTGATGAAGCAAGCACTTGTTGAAGCAAGTCAAACATGAGAGCGTGCCCACAGGAAACAAGCGGCAGGCAGACCAGGGAGAAAAGAAGCAGAGGAACGATTTACCAACGTTTCTGAAGGAAAGACCACTTTTCACAAGGCTGTGAAAGAGGGACACTTTAAAGCACACATCTGCACACATCTGCCAAACCTCTAGCCATGCCCCCACCACACCCCCTCGCTGTGCATATCACAAAAAATTCAAAAATTCAGAAGCAAAACATGTAGTTTTATCATTAAAACCACAATGGTCTTTACCAGCAATACAATTTCCTTTATTTTTACATCTGAAAATAAGAAATATCAATTTAATATAATCTAAATATTTTTATTAAACACATTTTGCAGTAGAAAAATACATATATTTATAAGGGTCCCTCCTGTCTGTTGCAGTGGAGCTGCAACCGAGCAGTCTTGATTTCTCTACCTGCATTAGTTTTGATTGCATTCGCAATGAGTCTCATTGCCATCTGAAGTCGCTCTGCAGTTCAGAGTAGCTCAGGATGTTGTCATGAATCCACCTATGGCTTGCTGCAGTTGAACTGCAGCCAGACAACTGTGTATTTCTTACATTCATGTGGTTGCATGTGGTTGCATAATCTGGCATGCATTTGTAATGAGAGTTCTTTCCATTCACAGACGGCTTGTAGCCTTCAATCAGTCTAACACAGGATTGCGTTATTACCATTCAGCTGTGAGAAATTGCATGTCTGCTCTCATTGGCTGATGTCCATAAAAAAGCCTGCTTCCCCTCTTACACCTCGCCCGTCATAGTGTAAAGCTTAGCCATAGCTGATTGCAGGGATCCTTGTGTAAAGTTTGAATATTGTATTGCATTACCTTGTCATACCTGCTTGGAGGTTAACTGCAACTGTGGGGGTACAGTGAAGTCAATTCCTATCCTGACAGTTTGGAGACTGCCTTCACCCCGTTGGTGACTGGTGGGATTCTTGCTTGTCCTGTTCCTGTGGACTTGACTATAGCAGTGGTTGCTATTAGTTTCGCTCCTACTTGTTTGTCTTATGCGTGTCAGTGTGGATGTTTGCCATCGCTGGGGCAGCGATTAGATGGGCAAGCATTCAGTCTGTCTGTTGTCTCTCCTTTTTACTCAGTGTGGTGGACAGCAGATGCTCAGTGCTGCGGTCGCACTGAGCAACCATTGTGTTTTGTTTATTTGTGGCGGTTATCAGAAGCTCAGAGCTGTGGTCACTCTGAGCAATCTTGGCTCCCTTGATCATAGCTCCTGGTGTGATCTGTGTAACTTCCTCCACAAATGTATTCTGCTCTACTACCTAATATCACCCAGTTGCATAGTCTTGTTTGCTCTGGTGGTACTCTTGCTTTCTCGGGCCTCAGCCACTATATCTTGCACATTAAGACCTGGGGGTAACCAAAGTCAGGAGACATATTCAGTGTCCTGTTCAAGCAGGGGCTTGTCTATAGGTGAAGATGTGGGCCGAGCTCAGAGCTACGGCACTAGATTGGGGTATAGTGGCTAAAAGAAAGCAGGAGATCTGCCAGGCATTACAATATTTACATAAATCTGCACATCAGTTGGGAGCCATGTACTTCCCACTCACCCATCCCACCATGTGATGTCATTTGTGTGCAGCTCCATCAGCCCTCCCATAGCAACATAACACCACACTCCCTGAAGGCTTACCACGGATCTCTACAGGTTTGGCCCTGCAGTGTCACCACTCACCAGAAGGATCGGCTACCATTTTTGTAGCAACATCTGTGGTGTGTGCCATAACCAGTCTTTGAGGGTTGCTATTTGCAGTTCTCTGAAAACAGCAGCACTTAAAGTGACCATGAGGCACTGCTGTAGTCATGGACACTGGACGGGTAGATGGAGATCCCATCACTGGAACGCTGAGAGCAGGTGAGTTAACCGGCCCCGATTATATGATTCTGGGAAAGTTACACCACTAACAGTTCTGTGGGCCTTATTCGCTAGCTTTAGGTAATATTTCCGCGCACAGGTAGTGTATGGCAATTTTACCAGTAGTAATGCCAGGGGATTAGCACGCTGCACAAGTAGCACACCCTGTGTTTGCCATGTAATGTGCATGTTGCCATGGTAACACACATTACGCAACTTATGCAAGTAGTGTAACGAGTATTACCGGATGTGCGACAATGGCTACTACCCTAAAATTATCAGAAAATTCTCACATTTATGTCTATAATAGGGATGCCAATGCTTAGAACTCATGGAGAAGCATGTTATCAGTTTGATCAGCTGATAGATTTGTAAGGTTCTGATTTGCTGTGAGGACTTCCTGGTTGCATGCATTATCATGACCAGCAAATCAGAGCCTTACAAATCCATCAGCTGATCAAACTGATCTTATGCTTCTCCATGAGCTCTAAGCATTGCCATCTCTAATTAAGATCTATGGTATGAAGACAACTTTGTGTCTTTTCAAACCCAGTTCAACTTACAAAAAAAAAAGAAAAAAAAAAAAAAAAAAAGAATTTCGCAGTAGTTAGGTTCACTTGAAGCCTATTATGAACAACGATAACAAAAAGTAACAATCCATTTCTCACTCGAGCGAGAGGCAGCGGAAAAAAACGTGTGTCCATCAAACTATTTGCGAACAGCGCCTGCCCTGCTATGCACTGGCAATTGATTTTATGCTAATAAACACCCAGCACTGAACTATCGGAGTCGTTCTTTTTTCTCCGCGCTGAATGTATTACAGGATACGGTCGGAATAAATTTGACAGCTATCCAGGACACCGTCTTTTTTGGCTGGAATACAATGAAGGCATTTGAACATAGACCGGCGCTAAGGAAAATTCATGAGGGCTCCTGACTGAGTGAGTGATGTAGGCAACATGGAACAGGTAATTTATATGGCTGCCTAAATAACAGGAGGTTTTACAGAGGGCAAACAACTTCATGCAATGCAACTGTTGCAAGAGCATTGAGAGTAGCCTATAAGAAGCAGCCAGAGAACGGACATTTTTGTAGAGCAGAAGAAAAGAGCGGGAGAATGAAGAAATTATATACCTTTACAGAGGACAAAGACAGCATTGTTTTGGATAGAATAAAGGAATTGGAACTTTTGCCTTTTACTGACACGACTTTAGCTCTATAAAACTGCAGTCAGAAATTACTGTTAAGAGAAGATGGAGGCACTCAGATTCGTTGGCTGTTGCTGCAAGGCACTGCTGTGAGATTAACCTCAAGTAGTGGCTAGGACCATGCGAAACGTGTTGTCTATTTTTAGTGTCAGAATACATTTTCTCCCAGTAAACACTGACCTGGTGATTCAGGTGAGGTAAGACCAGTGGTAGACCACCACTGCCTCTCCTTTTTAACTGTTTTGGGACCATGTGTAGTTAAAAACGATGCCACACATGGCTGCCTAAGCCTGATGTGGCGTAGTTTTAATGCCGCCTGAGCACAGGACACAATATCGCATCCCGCCGGCAATGAACTCCGCTCCGTAACTCGATCAGAAGCCATTTTCATTGGCTCCTGACTGCTTGATCACTGTGAGCCAATCACATTGATCAGGAAGTGTAAAAAGAAAGAAAAAAAAAAACACTTTCAAAAAGGGACCAGAGCCGTTGGTCCGAAAGCAGTTAAGCAATCTTTAAAGAGAACCTGAACTGAGTAAAATTATACAAAATAATCATGACGTAGCTGCAAATGAATATTACATACTAACCTCACCATTTTCTTCTTACAGTGATCCCTTCCAGTTCTGACAATATTTTGTCAGAACTGAAATATACCAGTTGCTGTCAGTTATATATCAGCAGCTGTCAGTTACAACTGAATCTGCAAGGTAAAGTCCATGTTTCCCTATGGCTCAAGTTGGCGATATTACATTTTAAAGGGAACCAGAGACGAACGATCTCTAAAAAATGAAAACAAAATGTTATACATACCTGGGGCTTCCTCAAGCCCCATAAGCCTGGATCGCTCCCACGCCGCCGTCCTCCGCTGCCTCTATCGCCAGTACCGGGTCCCGTCACTTCCGCCGGACGCGACCAGTCTTCCGCATACACAGGGGCTCCCTCCGGCTCTGTACGCATGCGCCTGCGCAGTACGGAGGGAGCACACTGCGCTTGCGTCGACTGGCCGAAATGACGGGACCCGGTACCGGCGGACAGAGGCAGCGGAGACTGGCGGCGTGGGAGCAATCCAGGCTGATGGGGCTGGAGGAAGCCCCAGGTATGTATTACATCTTTTTTCTTTTGTCTCTGGTTCTCTTTAACAGTGTGCTGACCAGGAAGCAGTTATGGGGTAATGGCCATTTTCATAATGGATGGAGATTGATCACAGAGGACAAATGGGATGCAGGAGAGGAGGGAGAAAAAGTGAAGAGTAGACTACACGGGAGTTAAGTATGACCTGTGTATGTTTATGATGACTTTATTTTCAGTTCAGGTTCTCTTTAACTACTTCATACATACCAGACGCCTCTGATAACTTTGTAAGCAAAGCACTAACACCTCAGTTGAGAGGTTGTAGTATTTTAGAACCTTAAAAGACTCCCGAGGTGAGATTAAAAAAAAAAAAAAAGTATTTTTACTTACCTGACGCTTCTTCCAGCCCCTAAAAGTCACGTGTCCCTCACTGCAGCTCCGGTCTACTCCTGTCTCCCGCTGGCAACCTCTGAAGATCATCAACCCCCCGATGGGTCAGCGTCTTCTGCGCATGCATGGGCGTGCACCCGTGCCATGCGTGAATGCGCCCATGTCATCTGGAGCATACTGCATTTGCACATAAGTACTGCGCAGGAGCAGTACATTCCTGGTGATGCCAGCGCATGTGCGGAAGATGCCAACCTGTCCGGGGTTGGCGATCTTCAGAGGCTGCCAGTGGGAGCCTGAGGAAGACCAGAGTTTGGGGGCGAGGGACACGTGACTTGTAGGGGCTGGAAGAAGCCCCGGTTAAGTCAAAAATAGGTTTTAGGAGTCCTTTAGGAAGGAGTGCAACCATGCAGTTCCTGTTGTACAGTACCTGGCGATCATCTCCACACAGGTTCTGATGGCGGTTGCAACCTACCTTTGTGAGTATAAATGTATAATTTATATATTTTGTTGTCCAGAGAATCTGCAACATTTGGCTCCTGGTCTTTTTCAATGGAGGATTCTGTGATTCCTGGAATACAGTAGAGTTGTTATCCGGCACAGACAGGGAAGAGTTGATACCTGATAACTGTGCTTTCTGGTTGCTTGAGACTGTTAAAAATAGTCCCAGCTAAAACAGTACTATTATTACGGATGGTCGGAAATGTCGATTTATTCTCAATACGGATTTCAGTGGAAAGGGTTTTTTTGTCATTTTTGTTAAAGGGGAACTGAAGAGAGAGGTATATGGAGGCTGTCATGTTTATTTCCTTTTAATCAATACCAGTTGCCTGGCAGCCCTGCTGGTCTATTTCTCTGCAGTAGTATCTGATTAAAACCAGAAACAAGCATGCAGCTAGTCTTGTCAGATCAGACTTATAAGTCTGAACCACTGAAACACCTGATCTGCTGAATGCTTGTTCAGGGGCTATGGTTAATAGTATTAGAGGCAGAGGATCAGCAGGGCTGCCAGGCAACTGGTATTGTCTAAAAGGAAATAAACATGACAGCCTCCATATACCTCTCTCTTCAGTTCCCCTTTAAGTTATGTAAAAAGTTTTTTTGTGGAACAAGCTTATTTTGGATGTCCACCATTATGCGGATATACTTGATTCACTGACAAATTCTCTGATGAAGACATTAGGTTTGTAAAGCAGCTTCAAACTTCCCCGTCACAAGTCTCATCCCTGCTGGAACAAGATCCGTAGGTGTCACCTTGTAAGTTTGTGTCAGAGGTGCTAAATGTGCCAACAAGGCGGCGCTGACACCAGCTGATCCGGAGAACTCACACCCAGCCAATACCGACGCATCACAGAGTGACAGGAGGAGAGGGGGAACCAGCTCTACAAGTGCCTCTTCAGTCAGAGGAGGATGCCTGGCTAACAATCAATAATCCTCTTCATTAAGGGCTCAGACACACTATAAGCGCTTTTCTCAGTGTTTGCGATTGATCAGCGCTTTGAGCGCTTTTTAAAAATCACTCCCATTCACTTGCAAATCGTGGTAAAAATCCCGTAAAAATGATCGCTGCGATCGCGTATAATAGTGGACACGTAAAAACAGACTTGATCCTGGCGATTGGTTTTCATACAAGTGAATGGGAGCATTTTTAATAAGCGCTCAGAAAAGTGCTTATAGGGTGTCTGAGCCCTAAATCCTCCAGCTGATGCCCATAATCTCCTCTACACAAGTCTGTAGCGTAACGTCACGTCCAGGCCTCACATGTGCTCAACTCGTTGCAGGATGTAAAAGGCCTTTACCGTTGCCAAAAGGGTAACACGAGTTATCTCCTACGGTTACTCCCCGTAACCAGTGTGTGTTGTAGCACTACAAGTTTTCTGAAATGGGGCCCTACAGGGGCATAACTACAAATCCTGTGCCCCCCCAGAAAAAATGTGATGCCCCCACCCCCAATGTTCACACTCTTTCCCTTGCCTACCCCTAGAGACCCTCACAGCCTGTGGCCTGTCATACAAGGGTCATAAAATAAGTGTGGCTATCATATTCTTCACACCCATATAAGTGCAGCCACAGAAACTCCTGATCTGAAGTATGGACCCCTTCATCAGAGCTGCAGGGGCTTCTCCCCTGTAATTACGTCTCTCCAGGCCCTAGGTAGCTGTCTAGGATTGCCTTGTGGATGACGATAGTTAAAATAATCAGTAATGTCCTATTACTGATTTTAATTCTTGTCTCTCCCAGTCCCCTATTCTCACACTAACAGGGGCATAACAATAGCCCCCATGACCCCCCCAAGGGGGTCCACTCCTCCATCTCCCTACCTTCATGCAGAGTAGCATACATGGCCGGCACTTCCATAAAGGCAAAGGGGTAATTGCCCCAGGGCCCCAAAGCCTGTTGGGGCCTCCTTAAGGTGCCCCTGCTCCCCTCCAGGTATGGTGACCTAATTACAGTGGGGGTGCTGTGTGTACTTATAGGAAAAAGAGGGAGGTGAATAATAACCCCAAAAATGCATTTTAGGGGACATATGATTGACACCTGATATTATGTTATGGGGGAAATTTGATAGGGCCAGCCCAGGGGCCCTCAGAGTGATTTGGTTGGAAGGGGAGCATCAAGGGGCCCGCCCAAGTTACCTTTGCCCAGGGCCTAATTGTAGCTAGAACTGGCTCTGGTAGCACAGGGAAAAATATACTTACCTGCTCCAGTGCTGTGGGTCTTCTCCATGCAGCACAGCCACATACAACTCTGCTGTCATTTGCCAGCTCCTGATCATGTGACTGATCAGAGGACGACAGCAACGAGTGTGCGGCTGCGAAGTATGGAACAGACCTACAGCACTGGAGCAGGTAAATGTCATGCCACTCCCTGCGCTTCTCTGCATGGCGGGAGGAGGTAGTGGGGGGGGGGGGTGTTTTCTATATATTAATTGGCTGCCTGCACTTGCAGAGGGGTGGGGGAAAGTGTTGCCCAATACAAACCTTCTTGCCTAATGGCTAACATCAACACTCAAGCACCCAAATGACCGCAACACAAATCAAAATTAATACTAAAAACTACTGTCTGTAAATACTAGGCGATTGGCTGTTGATAACCAAACATTTAGTCCAACTAAATGCTACCTATGGTAGTAGCCAATCGGTTACTGCTGTAGCCGATCAGCTAGCTTGTATTAGACACATAGGCCTCAATTCACTAAGCTTTATCAAACACTTTATCGAACGTTTGATAATTTACCTCATGGGTAAAATCTAATTTTGAATTCACTAAGGTGTTATAGATTTATTGAACGTTTTATCGATAAAACATTAGATAAATATATAATACCTTAGTGAATTCAAAATTAGATTTTACTCATGATGTAAATTATCAAACATTTGATAAAGTGTTTGATAAAGCTTAGTGAATTGAGGCCATAGTGTACTGAACTCACTGCCTCGGACTCCAAATACCTAGATTTTCCATTGATGCTTGCCACACCCGGCACCCAAATTAACTGATCTGCTGCAGCCCACCATTGCCACAAGGCCCAATCCTGCTAAGCAGCACAAAGCAGGAGGCAACCCCAGAGGGCTAATCATAAGCAGTAATCAGCAAACTAATACACCCTTGTAGCCACTGCACTTACACGAAGCTTGTGGCAAGGTTGACTATTTCTGCGGCAAGGGGATTTTTTTTTTTCATTTTAAATCAACAAAAATGATAAATCACCTTAGCAGGTAAGATGGGCAAATCTAACCATTTAAGGACAGATTCTACCCCCTTAGGGCTAGCTCACACTACAAGAGCTTTTCTAAGTGCTTTGAGATTTTAACCACTTTACCACCACGCGTGCGTATATCTACACTCCTTTTAACACCCTTTCCGCACTTGAAATGTAGATATACACACCTCCCACCGCTACCGCCACTGTCCACGCTCCCGCTCGCACGCACGCACGCTCCAGCGCTCGCCGCCGCCCACTCGGAGATCAATGAACGGGGAAAAAAACGTTCCCTCCAGCAATGATTGGCTGCTTCTATGAGAAGCAGCGCAATCATTGTGAAAAAAAAAAACAAAAAAAAGTTTCCCAGCCTAATTGAACGTCCTTGTAAGCGTACTTCTGACGCTTACAGGTCGCATGAACAAAAAATTACTGTGGCCATCTTGTGGCCAAATCGTAAAACTACATCCAAAACATTTTTCATATACAAATACATTAGTTTTACACTATACATTAACCCATTACCTCCCACACTCCCCAATGTATTTATTTTTTTTTAATAAAAGAAAAAAAAATACAATTAAAAAAAATATAGTTACCTTAGGTACTGAACTCTTTAAATATTTATGTCAAGAGGGTACAACACTGTTACTTTATAAACTATGGGCTTGTAATTAGGGATGAATGCAAAACTGAAAAAAAAATTGCACCTTTATTTCCAAATAAAATATGGTCGCCAAACATTGTGATAGGGACATAATTTAAATGGTGTAATAACCGGGACAAATGGGCAAATACATTTCATGGATTATAATTACAGGAGCATGCATTACTTAAAAACTATAATGGCCGAAAACTGAAAGATGTTTTTTCCCACATGTTTTCCTATTTTCCCATTAAAACACATTTAGAATAAAATAATTCTTGGCATAATGACCTAAAGAAAGCCTAATTGGTGGTGAAAAGAACAAGATATAGTTCATTTTATTGTGATAAGTAATGATAAAGTTAGACGAATGAATGGAAGGAGCGCTGAAAGGTGAACATTGCTCTGGTGCTCAAGGGGTAAAACCCCTCAGTTGGGAAGTGGTTAAAAGCTCTTGCTAATGTTATCCTATGTGTGTGGTCACACTGGAGCGATGCGATTGTGTAAAAATCCCCCATAGCACTCCATTAGCAAGAGTTTTACAAAATCAATAGGGCTTAGGCCTTATGGCTTGGTCACACTATGAGAGCTTTTCGACTTTGAAAAGAGCTGGCGATTTTTAAAAGTGATTTAAAAGCGCTTGAGCAATGTTTCTGAATGTACGTATTCTCACATGAGCGACGAGCTTTCTTTCCAATCGCCAACACTGGTCCTGCACCATTTCCGGAGCATTTGTGATTCAATAGCAAGAATAGGAAAATCACTGAGCGCTTTCAAATGCGCTTGGCTTAGGGATTCTCTGAGAGCTTTTATAAAAAAAACAACATTACGGAAATTCAGTTCCAAGTCAAAAAGAGTTCACTTGCTGTTTGTCAGCAGGAAGAAAAGCTCAAATCGCCTAACAAAAAGGGCTTAGAAAAGCGCTTCTAAAAATCGTAAATCGCTGGGAAAAGCACTCACAAAAGCTCTTAGCGATTGCACTGGCAATTTATAATCTGAACTTGGCCTTAGGCCTGAGACACACTCAGCACTTTTCTGATCATCAGCACTGTCAGGTCTGAATCTGTCCGTGGAGTTCAGAGCCCCTGCAGCCTCCTGATCTGTACTCTGGAGAAGCATTATTGCGTATTTAGTGAATATGTGGGCTTTTTTTCCTTTAGCTTGTACAGACTTCTCTTCAGATCTGTAACTTTCCCAGGGCCATATAACCAGCTGGCAATTGTACTCAGCGTTCTCGTGCTCTTGTTCCTGCTTATCTGTCATCCACCTACACAGACAGCAGCAACAGAAAGCGCCAAAACAACAGGTAGCAATGGCGCAAAAGCAATAGAAGCCACCTGCTGGAGCGACGGAAGAGCCCTCTATTCTATGACAAAAGTGTGTCACATTGATAAAAGCTGCACAGAGGACTCTGTCGCGTGTCCGTGTCCCTCCTCCCCTTCCCCAGGAAAAAAATTCAAGCCTCACCTTAGCATGTGTATGTTACACAGCTTTCCCCACAGGGTTCTGAACAGAGATTATTATTGCTGATTTTTAAGATGACTAGAATATGGGGGTATCTAAAGCCTCACACACACCAGAGAAAAATGGCCAATGCAATATTTCCTTTCTATGTGCGCAGTCCTCTAGTCTGTGCAGCCTCTCTGCTATCCTCCTCCTCACCCCTCCTTTCTGGTGAGTCATGCTGTCTGCTCTGTGCAGCTTCTCTGCTATCCCCCGCTCCGCACCCCTCCTTTCTGGTGAGTCATGCTGTCTGCTCTGTGCAGCTTCTCTGCTATCCCCCGCTCCTCACCCCTCCTTTCTGGTGAGTCATGCTGTCTGCTCTATGCAGCTTCTCTGCTATCCCCCGCTCCTCACCCCTCCTTTCTGGTGAGTCATGCTGTCTGCTCTGTGCAGCTTCTCTGCTATCCCCCGCTCCTCACCCCTCCTTTCTGGTGAGTCATGCTGTCTGCTCTGACCAGCCTCTCTGTTATTCCTATCCTCACTGATGGTCCATGCGGTCTGTTCTCAGTGTTATAATTTAAGTAGGCCTCAGTTACTTGGCCTGAGTTTTATGTAAAAGGCTTGTCCGCAGTGTATGCCTTTAAAATAAATAGAGGTTTTGTGATGCAGGCAGAGGCATCTCAGGGTCTGCGTGTAGCAGAGGATACACGCAGATACTGAGAACATGTTCCTAAAAGAAGGCCATCGGACTACTCTGACCTTAACACTACACCACAGGAACAGAAAACATTGGCCATATTTACTAAACATCCACGTTCCTGCATATGGGTCAAATGCCTCATTGATTATTAATCAAGTAGGTGTGTATGATGACACCACGAGTGGGTCCACCAATAATTTGGTCTAGGGGGTGGCGGAGATGATGTCATATTTAACTCTTTCCTAGTCGGTATAAAAGGCTGAGGGAGCTACGAGAGCTCACTTCTGCTTCTTCCTTCCGCACTAGCTAGCAAGGCTGACTGGGACGACTTCTAAGCATGTTCTTCCTTTCTGTAATCTGATATAATGTATGCTGTACATAAGTAGTTTAGTGTAACGTAGTTAGGAAGAAGGTACCTGATAGACTTCAGCAGGGAGTCTCATCACGAGCTTGTAACGCAACATGAAGATTGGCATAGCTAGGATATGATGACTGTATCTATTTGTCTTTCTGTGACTTGAATAAATAACGTAAACATTGAAGAAGCCTGAGAAAGTCTATGTCCTGTTTGCGGTGTGGAGAGTCAAGTGATCTCACAGTCTGTGAGATGATGGTGTCGAAGCAAGGTGATAAGAACAGTTTAAAACAGTGGCGCTGAAACCCTTCCCTGCCTAGCAAAACAGGCAGACAGGGGCCGGGGCCGAAGAAGAAGTTTTCAAGATATTCCACAGCAAAACAAGCGGAATAGACGGACGCGGACTGTAAAGCTTATCAAGCTAATACTGATAAGCTGAGTGTGCGGGAGCCGAGCACACGGGCTGCAATTCGAGGATCAGCGGCGAAACTCTTGGACGTTACACTGTAACTGCATGTGCACACAGTTACAAGCCTAAAAACCTGGGTCAGAAGGAACTCTCCGAGGCTATGGCTGCTCGCAACTGCCGCTGGAGATTGATCCGCTGTGGGGGAAGGTGGATGCCCCCACTGACGTTCCGGAGTCCACAGAAGTTTCGTGGGAGGAAAAGTTGCGGAATGCTGATGAATTGCGAAGAATCTGCTGCTCAGGCAAGTTTGATTTACGTTGTGATATGGCGTTATCTGTGTTGTATTTTGGTGTTATAACAAGGAGAGGATAATGTGGTCATATGTACATTCTGTGTTAAGTGCAGCATGGAGGCTGCGTGCTTTTTTTTTTGTTGTTCCTTCTTCTAGGTTGGTTTTGTTTTTCTTTCTCCCCGTCCAGAGACTGGGAGTGATGCCAGCTGCGTTTTAGCCTAGCAGAGAGCGCCCCACGGAAGAGATAGGGGGGGGCGGCTGTCAAGCAGGTGGAGGGGAGAGAAGAAAGAGAGAGATAGCTGAGTAGACAGGAGAGGGGAGTTGAGACAGTTGTAAAACTTAGAAGTAAGTTTTTCTTCGGTGAGCTGGTTTTTTTTCTAAGTAAGTTATCGTTGCAGCTGAGATAATGGGTGAGGTTTTTGTTTGTTTTTCCTCCGTGCGTTTCCAGTCAGAGCTGCTAACATGCTTGTAAATATCTGTATCTGTTATGTTGTTTAGCCAGTTTGTCTGTTGTGCGTTTCAGCAGTAATAGCTGTTAATATGGTTTAGAGTTACGCTGCGCGCTTGAGTAGGTTTGAGTTATGGCAGAGATAAACTGCAGATGATTTGTGAGGAGAGAGAGGTTTCTACGTTCCTGGGTGATGCTAAGAGGTAATATATTTAGCATTGCAGCTGTGACGCGGTTGGTCTCAAGTTTGGCAAGCATCCCAGAGAGTATAGGTAGGAAGGCTGTCTCTTGGTAAAATGTATCGATGCTGTGTGTAACTATGCATAAAAATGTTTGTTCTGTGTGTATTTTGTTTTCTCTCCTAAGATATAGGAAACGAGAGGCTGCTATGGGAGCAGCCATCTTAGCTGGCAGTCCAGGACTCAAAATGGCGGCAGTGGAGAGAGCCCGCCCCCGAGAGTCATGGCCCCCACACGTCATGGCAGGGGGGAGGAGGGGCTGGGGGATCCACGTCACGTCAGGCTGTGCTCGCGGCTCCGGGCAGAGCAGCTGAAAGGGAGGGGGGTAGAAATACAAAGACAGTCTACTGAGTGTCTTGGTTCTCGAAGTATTTCCCCAGAGGCTTTTCCCTGAGTCCATGGAAAGGAATGCCAGGATACGTGCGCCAAGCTATTACTGTAAGATTAGCAGGAGCACGGATAGGAAAAGTGTCCCAGCTAGGTGCAGGGACACACGTAGCAGTGCAGGTCAGGAAAGTGTCTGTACTGAGTTGCTTACGGGATTATTCCTGTAAGTGGGGCGCCGTAATGGGTGGTGCAGCATGAGTTCCCAATAGAGTATAGGGGGGGACAGTGCATCAGGGGGGTGCCGGAGGCGGAAAAAAGGGCGTCGCCGCTGCTGTAGAGCGGTAACGTTTTTTTCCGGTTTTTGTCGTGGACAGGGCCAGAGCTTGACTGAGAGGTCTATGCTGGGCTGGGGCGGTTTTTTGTGCGTTTTTTTCGTCCACTGATTGGTCAAATATGTTTTTTCCAGCTCCTATCAATTGTAGCACAAAGAACAAAAACTGACCGCAGGTTATGGGGCAATTATACAGATGATAGAATTGCCATGTACAGGGTGACAGTGTATCAGTACGCTGTTTGCCATGTGACTACCTACCATGTGGGCATTCAGGGATCTGCATACAGGCATGTGACGCTGGTAGGCTTAGCCCTGCACCCTGTGTAGTTTAAGTGCAAAGCGCTCCTTCCTACAGGGAGGCAGCCGTTTTTTTTGGTAGTCTAGGTAGTGGCACGGCAAACATTGATCAGAGGGTACAACACACAGAACTTCTAGCAGAGCTGGTATCGCGATGAAGTTCTAGATAAGTAAATGCGATAATGAGTAAGAGCATTGCAGGCTCACCTGCAAAGCAGCATCAGGTGTGGCATCCGTAATCTGTGCATGCGACGGCCGCGCATGGACAGATAAGGGGGGGGATGTGGAGTGAGCTGCAATGGGGTGAGAGCTTCCAAAGGTGAAGCGAGCTTCCAAAGGTGAAGTCCGCGGGAGCATATTTTAAACAGGTAAGTACTGAGGATAGTACTGAGGTAGGGGGGTGAAGTTTAACTCCAATCTACCAAAAAGAGTAAACAGAGTTCATGAGAACCATAAAACAACGAGATCAATTACGATATATATTGATCAATTTAAAGTGTACAGAGTACAAGCCGCAGGGCGAATCCCAAATCATTAATAAGAATTGATTTGTTTGTATTTCGATTTCAGGTGTTTGGCAATATGGAATGGAGACAGCTGCAGTGCTGGCAGCAAGGATGGAGATGTCAGTCGGATAAGCGAAAGGTTCCAGATGCCAATCTAAGCTTGGAGGAACACGAGATTCCTGAGATTGGAAAGAGATTAAAACACGAGATTCCTGAAATTGGAAAGAGACTAAAACACGAGATTTCGGAGATCGGAAAGAGACTAACAAAACTGTCTGAGCAAAGCATAATGCAAAGTGCTAATGTTTTTCTTTCCCAAGATGGTGCTTTTATAATGAAGAGTACCGTGCTGATGGTGATCCTAGGTTGCCATTCCGTCCTAGGAGAACGAAGAGAGGACATTCTCATGTATAATAAGGGGTTAATAAGAATGCTAGGCCCAAACAGGTTGATGTTGGGTGACAAAGGTACTGATCCTTTCACACCTCCCTCTGATTGGCACAGATAGACCAAGCAGGGATGGAGGGAAAGAGCACTTGTGCCAGGAGAAAACAAATTTCATGGCACAATGTGGGTGAAAGGTCTGAAGGGTCAGGTGTGCGGGCAGTGGGAATTGAATGGCAGTATAAATCTGCTATTGAGTACCACACTCCCAGAATCGACGCACCGATCCAAAGGTTTGTTAAAAGGTACATTGCAGTACAATGGGTACGTGCAAAAGGTGGAGTGTGTGATTCAGGGGTACCTTGTCTTGGTTATGCAGAGTGAGATGGTTCCAGATTGGAGAGGAACGAGCAGGAGGCGTCAATTCTCTTACCAGAGAGACGCAGGGGACAACATCACACTCTGGAGCTACCAACAGAGAGTGCCTCTGAAACAACTATACACACGTAAAGGCTGGAAAGCCGAGGGTGGGTGGTTCTCGAAACAAGAAGTAAAAATCAAGATCAAGCCACATTTCCAGGTGACAAAGAGGGTGGGGAGAGCGGTCCCGGGGGAGGGAAAGCCCACACAGGGAACCCCATTCACACCACACGGGTCACAACAGGGGACAATATTACACAGTCCATATGCAACAGCTTATCCTCATGATAGTTGGGTAAGTGAAGAGGTACTCTTAATCGAACGATTGCAGAGAGTACAGTCTTCCCGACCTCAGGTACATAGTGTGCCTCAGGACATAAGGGGGGAAGAGGTCCAATCAGGACAGCTGGGGACATATTTTGTCAGCGAGAGATTGGACAAGGGGAGGTATATTAATTTTTCTGTAGAAGGATCTTTTGCATGGCAGCTTCGAGATGTTTGGGTGAACAAATGGAAACGGTGCAACATTCCTTTAGGCACCGCCACTTCCTTAGTTCCCACCTCAACCCGTGTCTTACACCAGGACCTGAGAGGTCAACGTTTTTTGGTGCTAGACGGGGAGGTGAAGCAAGTAGACTTGTCCTCATGCGGGCAATTCTTGCAGAAGTACCTGCGTTGGCCGGGGCAAGTCAAATTTAGTGAAGAAGCCTGCAGGCTCAATAACGCAGAATGCGAGGCTACCATTCAAAAGATCCACCCTGAAGCCCAACCGATAGTTCCGGTGGCTGAAGGAGAGGTTTGGTTTTTTAACATAAGTTCTAATGATACATTCAAGGTATATTCTCATAATTGTTCCGATAAGGGGGAGTTTCCAAGGGGAACATATTGGGTGAGTGGAGATCCCATATGGATCCAGTCATCCAGGTTGGAAGACGTTATTTCTCAAATTGTTAAGAGAACTCTAAAGTGCAAAGTTTCACGGGTAGTTCCCGTCCTGAAAGAGAACACGACATGGGACAAAGGGGAACAGGGTTTGATCCAAGACGACCACATTTTGTTACAAAGGTTAAACAAACAGTACACTAAGTTAGAGGTAAGATTTCACCATGATACAGGTGATCTTAACGAGGTAGAACCCAAAAATGAGCAGGTGAGTGCCAGTCTGACCTGGTGGACAAGGGTTCCGGTGATGTTCCAGGGACACTCGGACTGGGCCTCTGCAGTTCCAAAGTTCTTTCTACACCCACTGGTCGTCTGGATGGGGATGACAACTTTAGGCATCATTATCCAGGTGAGGTTGCGTGTTAAAATTACGTAAAACAAATTAACCTGGTCCAGAGATTGGTGCCTCATAAACAATCTCCTGAACCAATAGTTTAAATTAAGGGATATACAGGGTTACGGGTATAGGTTTAGTAGTACCTGTGATGGAGCTGATTGTATAAAGGCGCTCTTTTAGAAGGCACCTGGCACTGCTCTGTTTTGTAACAACCAAACGAGTTTCACTTTTCTGTGGTCATGCAAGTTTGTGAGTGATACGTAAGTGACGCAAATGCTGAGCATGTGGTATAGAGGGACTTAGAAGTAGGGCCTCCCCAGAGAGCCTGGTTACAGGAAGACCAAGAGGTCTTGCTCTCTCTCTTCCAGGGGTAATCACCTAGAGCAGAGAAGTTGTGTGAGCACGAACATCGAAAAGTGAAACATAAAAGAAAAGAAACCAGGTACGGGGAGGTTCAGACGCTGGGATCTGCGGGTCAAGCCGTTTTAGGGGGGATTGTTATAATTTAAGTAGGCCTCAGTTACTTGGCCTGAGTTTTATGTAAAAGGCTTGTCCGCAGTGTATGCCTTTAAAATAAATAGAGGTTTTGTGATGCAGGCAGAGGCATCTCAGGGTCTGCGTGTAGCAGAGGATACACGCAGATACTGAGAACATGTTCCTAAAAGAAGGCCATTGGACTACTCTGACCTTAACACTACACCACAGGAACAGAAAACATTGGCCATATTTACTAAACATCCACGTTCCTGCATATGGGTCAAATGCCTCATTGATTATTAATCAAGTAGGTGTGTATGATGACACCACGAGTGGGTCCACCAATAATTTGGTCTAGGGGGTGGCGGAGATGATGTCATATTTAACTCTTTCCTAGTCGGTATAAAAGGCTGAGGGAGCTACGAGAGCTCACTTCTGCTTCTTCCTTCCGCACTAGCTAGCAAGGCTGACTGGGACGACTTCTAAGCATGTTCTTCCTTTCTGTAATCTGATATAATGTATGCTGTACATAGGTAGTTTAGTGTAACGTAGTTAGGAAGAAGGTACCTGATAGACTTCAGCAGGGAGTCTCATCACGAGCTTGTAACGCAACATGAAGATTGGCATAGCTAGGATATGATGACTGTATCTATCTGTCTTTCTGTGACTTGAATAAATAACGTAAACATTGAAGAAGCCTGAGAAAGTCTATGTCCTGTTTGCGGTGTGGAGAGTCAAGTGATCTCACAGTCTGTGAGACGATGGTGTCGAAGCAAGGTGATAAGAACAGTTTATAACACTCAGCATGCAATCCTGTTATTTTCATCATGAAGAGGAACATTTTTACAAGGCTGTAGAGAAGTACAAGGAGAGCAGTTCTTTTTAAAAGCTGCCATTTCCATTTTTATATTTGCCAAGGAGTTAAAACAAACAAACAAACAAAAAAAAAACAACACACTTCTCTCCAGCATTGTTTAATTCCTCTATTAATTCTGTATTATTGCAATTATGTTGCATTTAGATGAACGTTACCAAAATAGAAATTTTTGACTTCTTACAACAGAAAATATTTCATCTCCATTTCATCATGACTTCTTCCTCATGAGTTAGGCACACAACCAGTACACCAAGAGTTCCATATTATTTAATGCATTTTACAGACAAGCAAATAAGGCGCCGGGAAATTTGGGCGCAGGGTGAAGCCAAAAAATGGCTCACCCTGCTCCTGCAAAAGACTCAGCGGTGGTCATTTCTATTCCCCCCTCCAGGCCACTGAACTCGAGGAAAGATAAAATTTGGCTGCCAGGGAGGGAGAACAAAAAAAAAAAAAAAACTGCAGCAATCAGCTCCTACCAACACAAAGCTGTTGCTGGACAGAAAGGGAGGCAAGATTCATTGGGCTGCTGCTAAGTTGTATGGCCGAGCAATAAACTGTAAAAGCTGCAGATTTGCTGAATTGTAGAATAAAAAATAATCCTATGTAAGCCTGTGGTCCTCGAGAAGCTCAAGAATCTGGGCTCTGTCTTTTACTGTCCGAGCACTGCTATAGCTGTAATTCAGTTTTCCCGGTCCCGTTTTTATCTGTTTCGTTTAGTTCAGCCTTCAGAGCAAATTTTTCCGAACTTGATTTTGCAACAAACTGTCTCATTTTCACTTACAAAAAACTTTGAGGTATTGCAGCATATTTAGCTTTAAAGGAAAACTAATGAGAGAGCTCTGGAGGCTGCCATATTTCCTATTAAGCAATACCAGTTCCCTGGCTGTCTGGCGGATAGTACTCTGCTTCTAATGCTTTTAGCCATAGGCCCTGAACAAGCATGCAGCAGATCAGGCGTTTCTGACATGGTTTCTTGTGTAATTCGCCATATTCTTCTAACTACAGTTCTCCATTAAAATCCGCCCTCTTTTCTGATCAGTCATGCTGTCTGTTCCATGTGCGCAGTCTTCTGCTATCCCCCTCTTCACCCCTCCTTTCTGAGGAGTCATGCTGTCTGTTCCATGTGCGCAGTCTTCTGCTATCCCCCTCCTTTCTGAGGAGTCATGCTGTCTGTTCCATGTGCGCAGTCTTCTGCTATCCCCCTCCTTTCTGAGGAGTCATGCTGTCTGTTCCCTGTGAGCAGTCCTCTGCTATCCCCCTCCTCACCCCTCCTTTCTGAGGAGCCATCTGTCTGTTCCCTGTGAGCAGTCTTCTGCTATCCCCCTCCTCACCCCTCCTTTCTGAGGAGTCATGCTGTCTGATCCATGTGCGCAGTCTTCTGCTATCCCCCTCCTCCCCCCTCCTTTCTGAGGAGTCATGCTGTCTGTTCCATGTGCGCAGTCTTCTGCTATCCCCCTCCTTTCTGAGGAGTCATGCTGTCTGTTTCCTGTGAGCAGTCCTCTATCCCCCTCACCCCTCCTTTCTGAGGAGTCATGCTGTCTGTTCCCTGTGAGCAGTCCTCTGCTATCCCCCTCCTCACCCCTCCTTTCTGAGGAGTCATGCTGTCTGTTCCATGTGCGCAGTCTTCTGCTATCCCCCTCCTCACCCCTCCTTTCTGATGAGTCATGCTGTCTGTTCCCTGTGAGCAGTCTTCTGCTATCCCCCTCCTTTCTGAGGAGTCATGCTGTCTGTTCCCTGTGAGCAGTCTTCTGCTATCCCCCTCCTCACCCCTCCTTTCTGATGAGTCATGCTGTCTGTTCCCTGTGAGCAGTCCTCTGCTATCCCCCTCGTCACCCCTCCTTTCTGATGAGTCATGCAACCAAAAAGCCCACACAGTTTACCAATCTCCCCTGGGGAGGTTCATTTTATAGGCTTGCAACATTCAAAGGATACCGGCAGGCATGTACTGTATATTAAGTATACTTCATGCCCACTGCTCCCTGCAGTCACTTCCTGGTCTGCCGAGTTATGCATTAGTGCACAGGCGCTGGCTCAGCTGCACACGCCCTTGATTGCGCACCCAGGTGCACTCTGTTCATGACGCCAGGACTACAGCTCAACTGCGGGATCAAGGACAAGCACAGCTAGGCCAGCGGCTGTGCACTAATGCCTGGCTGGCCAGGAAGTGGTTGCGGGGTGCATTTGCGCAGTAAAAGGAGGGGGGCAGTGGGCATGAGGACTACTACTTATACAAGCCTGCTACCCCGTTTTTACCTATTCATTCAGCTCTGGTATCCTTTAAGAGCACCAAGGTGCTCAGCATATTTTACACAACTGTTCATCCGCCAACTGCTTTCATTTGTTAGCACAGCCTCCACTAAGTCAGTGGAGATTTGCATGTTTGAGACTTTTGCACTCATCTGGAATTGCCCGTACATGTTTATACAGATTGGAGAGTATTTTTCCGGTCATAGCAGGAACGTTACCACACTTATCAGCTTCTAACTGGCAAATTAGCTACAGCTGAGGAGGCGTCTGCTCCCCGACGCGCCACCTGATCCACTGTTTTCTCTGCAGAATGTCACGTCTCTTCCTCCCGCTATTGGCGGCGTCCCATGCTGGGCTGACAATGACAACTTCTGACACAAGGTGACAAGCAGCCGCCTGATTCCGACAAACAAGCATGCCTTTTCCTCGGCGTCCTAGACTCATCAGTGTGACGGACATTACGGAAAGTTGTGCGCAAAATCGCCATCGACTTTCGTATGGCCCCACACAGTTACTGACAGCCCTGGGTAGAATAAAAAATGCCTTTCTTTGCTCTTCTTCTGAGAGCATGGCAGGAGTACAGCCTTCCCCCCACATCCTGTGTCAGGAGAGAAAGTCACACGTGGCTAGCTTCCCTGCCGAGAGGCCATTTGGTTACACAGCTCATCTTTCCCCAAAAGGAAAACCTCCTCAAACTGGTTGAGATTCAAATTTCCCTCCAAAAACTCATAGCTTCACACAATGGGAACATTTACTTTATTAATAATTCAAAATAGGTTTGGCACAGCAAGACCAAAATTACATTTTCTGATACCTAGGAAACAGTTCTATCGTTCACCTAAAGTGCACGTTTCTAGCTATCAGGGATCCATATAGAAACCACTTTATCCGGCCTGCGTAGAGCAAATTCGACAGACTAGGCGTGTATATACTCATTTAATACAGAGTCGCATGCTGCTTATGAATATGGTCGCGCATTTGCGATGCACCCATCTGGGGCGGAATTACACAAATTATTAATAATTGGTACATTCCTTGCTCCAAGTCTGGGGGTGGCGACCTGACTTTCAGGAGGTAACCCTGCCTCAAACACACCTACTTTCCAGGTAGTGACCGCCCCAAAACTCTGGTCAGTAAAAAGCGTTTGCAAGGAACTCCTCCCGGTTCTCCAAATTCCATCGACTAAGGAACGTCTATGCCGGCGCTAAGGAGAGCCAGCGCCTGCAGTATACAAAGGACTTTTAAACTGAATGCCTACTTTTAAACTGGACTATTTTCTTCATGATTCAAATGGACTGCTCAGCTAACTAAGTAAGAACTTTCTGATTTTATTCCTTTTATTTTTAAGCTCTGTGTTTTATATGTTAATAGGTGTATATAACTGTATGTAATGCATTTGTGTTATTAAACGTTTAAAAATCGTTTAGCGGTTATGACCTGTTGCTGAACATACACAATCGTACCTATTCTCCTGAACTCGCTACCCTGTGTTTAATAGAAGTATACATTTATAACCCGTATGCGAGAACCCGGCCCAGACATAACGATCTGGCCCAGATTCTTACATACTGCTAGGGGTTACTAAAGTGTTCTCGAAGTCCTAGTAAAATTACAGTAGCGGGCTGTGTAACTCGCTTGGTGGCAGATCTTTGAATTGTATATGTGTGTGGAGTGATTCGGTTGGTATCAGAACGCTCCCTTCGCGAGTCAGTTCATCAAATTGCGAATGCGGGTTACCCTTCGTGATGAACAAATGACCGTGTAAGAGGATTTCTGACGCTGATCGATTTACCCCACCCGCAGACCGGCTCGCGGTCTGTGACATTTGGTGGCAGCGGTGGGATTTGTGTATGTTCAGAACATCAACGGCAACGTTATTTGATTAACCTGCCAGAACAGATCAAAAATCTGTGGTCGGTAACCGGTGCATTACCATTTATATAGACTAAACGTGTAGCACAGAGTTCCCCCCCCCAATCTCTTTTCCTATCCTATCTTTTATTTGGCAAAAATGGCTGCAGCAAGATACAAGAAAATGGCAGTGGCAGACCTAGTGAACTTGTGTGAAGAAAAAGGCATTGTGACTTATAGAAAAAAGAAAGCGCAATTGATTGAGGACTTGTTGCGACTGAATACCCAGCCGGAGCAGATGCTGGGAGAGCACACTCCTGGTTCAGACGGTGCTGTAACTGGGGCAGAGGAAAGTGAGCGGTTGGAGCAAAGCAACCCACTTCCAGACCCAGAGGAAAACGGGACCGCGTCTGAACCGGTCGCTGTAACTGCTGAGGAGCATGGTGGCCGGCAGGAGCCCGTCCATGCAAACCCTTTCTGTGTTCCTGATGCTGGAATGCAACCTGGATTACAAAGGCTGTTGGAGACAAATCCTGAGCTGTACATGCAGATTGTCAGAGAGAATGCTGACCGCGCAGAACGCCAGGCGGAACGGGAAGCGGACCGTGCAGAGCGCCGGTGGCTTGCTGAGAAAGAGGCGGCAGAGAGAGAATCCGCCCGCCGACACGACCTTGACATGGCCAAACTGCGAGGGCAAGGCCAAAATCCCTCACAAAGTGCTCCGGAACCCCGGCCCACAGCAGGCCCGTTTGGGACTCCAAAGTTTAAATTCCCAGAAATGGAGAAGGGAACCGACCCGGACACTTATTTACACTCATTTGAAAAGACTGGTCGTCAGCATCATCTGCCCCAGGAGCAGTGGGCGAGATATCTGACACCCAACTTGCGGGACAAAGCGCTTGAGGCGTTTGTGGACTTACCCGCTGAGAAAGACAATGACTATGAGGCGATAAAAGCTGCAATTATCGCCAAATACCAGCTGACCCCAGAGGTCTATCGCAAAAAGTTTCGCTCCCTGCAGAAAGGCCACACCGACTCTTACACCGACCTGGAGAGTCGCCTGCTGACTGTGTTCCGGCAGTGGTCGCGGGGCCTCAAAAAAGACTCTCACCAAGGTCTGGAGGACCTCATCGTGCAGGAGCAGTTGCTGAACTGCTGCACTCCAGATGTCCGGCAGTTTGTCTTGGAGCGGAAGCCGGACTCCGCCAAAGCTGCCGCAGAACTTGCAGACACTTTTGTGGCCACCCGTGTGCCGGACAGCCGCAAACCTCCAGCCCAGAGCTGGAGAGGGGGGAGACCTATGCAACCCAGCTCTCCTCCCCCTGCTAACCGTGGGAATCGGGTCCCACAGCCACAGAGGCCGGATGCTGCACCTGCTACTCATCCGCCTGATGCCACATATGTTCCGAAGTGTTACCACTGTGGACAGCGAGGACACCTCAAGTCTGCCTGCCCCGAGGTGAGGACGCCGTCTCCAGAGCCTAGCGCAGAAGTGGCTAGCGCATCCTCTACTGCACACGCCTACCTCGTCATGGGAGCAGCAAATCCTCGACTTTCCGGAAATCATCAAGTCGTGGAAGTTACAGACCAGATCGCTGTTGGTTTCCGTGACACAGGCGCAGAGCTTACCTTGGTTCGCTCTCATCTTGTAGCCAGGGAGAATTTCCTGCCTAATGAGCGTGTCACACTTTTGGGAGTTGGTGGCACACACGCACGCATCGCCAAAGCTCGTGTTGTTCTCGATTGGGGAAGGGGACGCCAGTCAAAAGTTGTGGGGGTGACAGATGACATCCCAGTGCCTGTGCTGTTGGGCACCGATCTTGGCACCCTACGATCCTTTTATGAACCTGTGATCAACACCCCGGATTGCCAGTCTGGACCCACTCAGGTACTGTACAAGCTTGGGGTGGGACAGAGGGACGCAGCCAGGGTAATGGTACCTAGCCCTCCTAGGGAAGGAGGGAAGGAAGCGGTACCTGTTTCTAATGGACAGCTGTCTAATCACGGTTTGTCTGGTTCTAAACCTGTCACTGTTGTTCCAGATACCTGTGTACATGATGTGAAAAATGAACGTAACTGTGATGTTAATGTTGTAGCAGATGTTGCTAATAGATTTCATGCCGAATCTCCTATTACTAAAAATGATTTATGTTTAAGTGTGATTGCCTCTAACCTAAGAGGTAACAGTCTTGTGTTGCCTGGGTCATATCCGTGCTTGGCAGTGGAAGCAGGCCAGGTGTCAGAGCAGGCAGCAGGGGGCCTAGACCTCCCCTCCTGCTATGACAGCCAGAGTGCTCCACCATTGCCTGCTGTTAACAAACAGCTGGTGGAGACAGGCCATGCCTTCCCTGTCTCACCCTTGCATGTTTTCCCCTTGCAGAAGCAACCCAGTGCAAAACTGCCCAGAGGTCCACCCTCTATCCTTCCTGGAGAAGGGGCAAGCCTCGCCACCCAGGTGAAGGCTGATTCGTTTTTTAAAATGTGCTCTAATGTCCACCTAGGTTGTGCTGACCAAAATGTTGTGCCAAGGTGTAGTCAGTTAGAGCAGGGGTATGCCACGCTGCTTCCAGATTCGCAGACTGACACCCGAGAGTCAGGAAGTGACCCGGATGTCAGCCAACGACTCTCTCCCTTACCGGAAGCGCTATGCAAACCCAGCCAGGCCTTTAGAGGTAAGCCTGTTGGTGTGCATCGCACCGTCCGCAAAGCGGACACTGGGACACACCGGACCATGAGGCCTTATGCTTCTGGTGAGTTGTCTAAAGGGCAGTCAGATAAGAAGTCGAGAACCCGTTCAGTAGCTAAGCGGCGCGTAGAGCGGGTCATGCAGACCCACTCTGTGCGTCCGACTGGTAGGGGGGAGATGTGACGGACATTACGGAAAGTTGTGCGCAAAATCGCCATCGACTTTCGTATGGCCCCACACAGTTACTGACAGCCCTGGGTAGAATAAAAAATGCCTTTCTTTGCTCTTCTTCTGAGAGCATGGCAGGAGTACAGCCTTCCCCCCACATCCTGTGTCAGGAGAGAAAGTCACACGTGGCTAGCTTCCCTGCCGAGAGGCCATTTGGTTACACAGCTCATCTTTCCCCAAAAGGAAAACCTCCTCAAACTGGTTGAGATTCAAATTTCCCTCCAAAAACTCATAGCTTCACACAATGGGAACATTTACTTTATTAATAATTCAAAATAGGTTTGGCACAGCAAGACCAAAATTACATTTTCTGATACCTAGGAAACAGTTCTATCGTTCACCTAAAGTGCACGTTTCTAGCTATCAGGGATCCATATAGAAACCACTTTATCCGGCCTGCGTAGAGCAAATTCGACAGACTAGGCGTGTATATACTCATTTAATACAGAGTCGCATGCTGCTTATGAATATGGTCGCGCATTTGCGATGCACCCATCTGGGGCGGAATTACACAAATTATTAATAATTGGTACATTCCTTGCTCCAAGTCTGGGGGTGGCGACCTGACTTTCAGGAGGTAACCCTGCCTCAAACACACCTACTTTCCAGGTAGTGACCGCCCCAAAACTCTGGTCAGTAAAAAGCGTTTGCAAGGAACTCCTCCCGGTTCTCCAAATTCCATCGACTAAGGAACGTCTATGCCGGCGCTAAGGAGAGCCAGCGCCTGCAGTATACAAAGGACTTTTAAACTGAATGCCTACTTTTAAACTGGACTATTTTCTTCATGATTCAAATGGACTGCTCAGCTAACTAAGTAAGAACTTTCTGATTTTATTCCTTTTATTTTTAAGCTCTGTGTTTTATATGTTAATAGGTGTATATAACTGTATGTAATGCATTTGTGTTATTAAACGTTTAAAAATCGTTTAGCGGTTATGACCTGTTGCTGAACATACACAATCGTACCTATTCTCCTGAACTCGCTACCCTGTGTTTAATAGAAGTATACATTTATAACCCGTATGCGAGAACCCGGCCCAGACATAACGATCTGGCCCAGATTCTTACATACTGCTAGGGGTTACTAAAGTGTTCTCGAAGTCCTAGTACAATTACAGTAGCGGGCTGTGTAACTCGCTTGGTGGCAGATCTTTGAATTGTATATGTGTGTGGAGTGATTCGGTTGGTATCAGAACGCTCCCTTCGCGAGTCAGTTCATCAAATTGCGAATGCGGGTTACCCTTCGTGATGAACAAATGACCGTGTAAGAGGATTTCTGACGCTGATCGATTTACCCCACCCGCAGACCGGCTCGCGGTCTGTGACAATCAGATGTTCTGCTGAGGACTATGGGGTGGGGGGGAAATCCAGGACACGCAATGTAACCATTTACCAGTATATTCAAGGTGTGTGGATGTTTTTTCAGAGTATTGAATCTCTGCTTCCCTCCCGTTCTGCGAAAAACAGAGTATTGTTTGGTAAAACCAAAAAGTATCTAAATTATAGTTTGATTATAAAAAAAAAAGGGGGGGAGCTTAGAAATACAGACCACTTGAGAGCTAGGGACTAGATCTTCCAAGTACGCCGGGGACCAAAAAAAAAAAAAAAATAAGAGACCAGGAGTCAATTGTGTAGTATTTAAAGCGAACCTGTAAGGAAAAAATAAAAAAGTGCCCCTAGGGGGTAATTACCTCGGGATCCTAAAGAGGCTACTCCTGCCCTCAGCACTCCCGCTCCAGCGCTGGCATCCTCCAAATATAGGTGCCGTAGTCATCTGGCTCAAGACCCATAACAGGCCTGTTAGGCCACACTTGCGGATTTGCGTACAGGCTCCAGCAGAAATAGCAGAGCCCAATCAGGTTAGCTCTAGTGTTCAGGCCTGTGCAGTACAGCGGATCCGATGGGGCTCCGCTATTTCCACAGGAGCCCATTGGAAAGCCACTACTTGCGTGCCACAGATTTGGTATGGTTACAGACAGTTCAGGGGTCTCTGCGCTGGCCAAGGAGGATGGGGAAGCCTCTTTAGGATCCAGAGGCTTCCCCCTCCTGAGGTAAATACTGAGGTAAATAGGGGCACTTTTTTTTCTACAGGTACACTCTAAATATAAAAATAGTTGCACTCAGAAATCCAGTTGCAAGAGATGCAACCACCAGTTCAAACCTACGAAGGAATGCTAACCGTCCAACAGCATGTGGACTCGAGTGGCTGCACTCCTAATTTCGCTTTTATAGTTCAAGAAAAACTAAAAAAAACAAAAAAAAAAACAAACAATTACAAAAACAAAACACTATACAATTGCAGGTTAAAAGGCTAAACATCTGGGTGGAGGCGCCACAATTATGTAAAATGAAAGACGTTTAAAAAGGAAAGGTCATGTAGGCTTACCTCTCTCCAAGTTACGCACCAGGCAGTATATACTCCTAACCTATCCACAGCCGTTGACACATTATCATTCACCTGAAGAAGCGGGACAGACTCACAAAATGCGCGGTCCTTATATTTTTGTGCAATAAAATAGAAATACACCACGTACATCTCGTGTGTAAGGGCTTGTTCACACTGTAGGCATTTTCAGGGGGGAAGGGGGGGGGGCTTTGTGTAGCGAATACATTGTATTATTTTCTGGGACAAAGAGTTAACTTCCTAACTTGCGTCAGGGAGTGAATTACAAAACCGCTTAGAAAAAAACGCTTAGAAAACCGCTAAGCACAAAAAAAATTAATAAATAAATTAAAAAAAAAAACAGCCCAACACGGACAGGCACGCGAGCCGAAGGCAATGTGAACATGGCCTAAAAGAGAGGAAAGCCATCATTACTTTAATAATTCATTTTTTATTATATTATATAATTATGGGCAACACCACCCAATAGTTTAGAAAACCAGTGGCATTGCAAAAGTAAAGGTTGTGATCGCACCAGGCCCCCAGAACATGGGAACCACATGGAGCCCTCTTCTGCACTAACCCTTTAGCTGTGTTATGGTGGTAATCATTACCACAGTAAAAAGGTGCGTTAGGATGAGGTCATAGCGCAGAGACGTGACCATGACCAGTGTTGCCTGAAATTTTTGCCAAATAATTTCGCATCAAAAATGTCATTTTCAATTGAGAAAATTTTCACGAAAATAGCTTGTCTTTTTGCGTTTTTTTTTTATTTTTTACCGCAAGAAAATAAAAAAAAAATAAAATTAATTTGCAATGGCATTGTCGCTCAGAAATCAAATGTAACATTTCCTGAAAATTAATTTTCAATTCATTAATTTTCAAAATTAATGCAAAAAGAATATTGGCATTTTCGCTCATCACTCACCATACAACTGTACAGACAGGGAGTGCAAATACGGTAATGCATTATCACCCCCAACAAAAGGGAAAGGGGGTAGCGGCTACTGATTGGAATGAAGTTTAATCCTGGGTTAAAGTTCCTCTTTTGGCATTTGTAGGCGACCACTGCAGTCATTTCCTGGGCCAAATCAGGATACAAAGGGTGAAGGAAAACAAAACCTGATGAAGGACTTGTCCTGCAACATGAAAGAAAGTGTATGCCAGTAGTGTACCTCCTATTGTGTTGACTAGTTGGATTGGCAGAAGTGATGTACCTAGGTGGTGGAATGACCTTGCTCTCCTGAACTAGGGATTGAGCTACACAAGCAGCAGTTAATAGGTGTCAAATTCCAGTCTTCAAGGGCCATATCCATGCCAGTGTTTAGGATATACTGAGAAATGGCAAAAATGTATTCTACTTAATAAACCACACCTTCCCTGATGCAATCCTATCAATTACTTGAGCTGTGCCGAAAATGTCTGAGGACCTCTGCCCTTGAATACAGGAGTTTGACAGGTCTGCTTTAGGACACCATGCTTATCCTTGGCAGAGGTTCACAGGAACAACAAAAACAGGAGAACAGATTAGTTGTTGAAATTATGTAATATTTTCTGATTCCAGCACGGTAGTGAGCGGCAAGGTCACCTTAAAGTCCTGGGCATGATTCCCAACCTGATCACCATCGGCATAGAGTTTGTTCATTGAGTGGCCAAAAATTAGAGACACCCTCCAATAACTATTTGGTCCACCTTTAGTTCTGATCACAGCCAATATTCTTCATAGGATGGACTCAACAAGATGCTGATACCATTCAGGAGGAATGGGTCAGATTGGATGGTGACCTTGTTTCCAAGTTTTGAAGCAATCTTTCGACTTCAACTGACAAATGCTTAATAGGATTGAGGTTAAGGGACCACGCTAGCCATGGAAGCAGGTTTAACTGCTGTTCCTCAAACCAATTTGAGACTGATCGAGTATGGTGGCAAGGGCCTACAACAGGCGTCTTTTCCTAATTGTTAGTGATACCACAGGCACTCTTGATGGTCTCCTGCTGCTACAGCCCATCCTTTGCCAAGACCATCTTGTTGCATGTTGGAATATGCTTTAAAGGGAAGGTCCAAGCAAAATAAAAAAAAAAAAATGGAGTTTCACTTACCTGGGGCTTCTACCAGCCTCATGCAGCCATCCTGTGCACTCAGTCACTCACTGCTGCCCTAGTCCCCCCGCTGGCAGCTTGCCGACCTCGGAGGTTGGGGGCCGCATTGCGTACATTTTTACGCATTCCCGTTAGTGCAGGAACATTAACACATACATTTTTACGCGTTAGTGGTTCAATGCGTAAAAAATTACGCATTGAACCAGCAACGCGTAAAAATCTATGTGTTAATGATCCTGCACTAGCGGGAATGCGTAAAAATGTACGCAATGCGGCCCCCGACCTCAGAGGTCATGAAGCTGCCAGCGGGGGACTAGGGCAGCAGTCAGTGACTACGAAGGCACAGGATGGCTGCATGAGGCTGGTAGAAGCCCCAGGTAAGTGAAACTCATTTTTTTATTTTGCTTGGACCTTCCCTTTAAAGAGAATCTGTATTGTTAAAATCGCACAAAAGTAAACATACCAGTGCGTTAGGGGACATCTCCTATTACCCTCGGTCACAATTTCGCCGCTCCTCGCCGCATTAAAAGTGATTAAAAACAGTTTTAAAAAGTTTGTTTATAAACAAACAAAATGGCCACCAAAACAGGAAGTAGGTTGATGTACAGTATGTCCACACATAGAAAATACATTCATACACAAGCAGGCTGTATACAGCCTTCCTTTTGAATCTCAAGAGATCATTTGTGTGTTTCTTTCCCTCTGCAGCTATCATCCACTGAAGTGTCAGGCTGTTTCTTCCTGCAGAGTGCAGACAGCTCTGCCTGTATGTAATTCCTCAGTATGTGAAAGCCCAGCCAGCTCAGAGGAGGATTTATCCAGCTTGTAAAAGATAAGAGAGGAGAGAGAAGCTGTCCTAATCTAAATAATACACAGGCAGTGTGCAGAGAGGGGCCTGGAGGGGGAGATGCATCACAGAACCACAACACTGAAGAACTTGGCAGCCTTCCAGACACAGGCTGACAAGTCTGACAAGAGAGAGATAAGTTGATTTATTACAGAGATGGTGATAGTAGAACGTGCTGCAGTAAGCCAGAACACATTAGAATAGCTTTTGGAACTTGTAGGATGATAAAAAACAGGATGCAATTTTTGTTACGGAGTCTCTTTAAGATGTACTTGCACTGAATTCAGCTGTAATTTGTTGTGTGGTTGCCCTTCTGTGGCTGGGGGCTATTCATGCTACTTGCCTTTCACCACTGTTGGTCACCAGCCTTTTTCAACCATAATAGTCTTTATAGCTTGAAGTTTATTTTCTCAGTTGCCACTCTAAACACCTGAGATACTGTTGGGCTAGAAAATCCTAGCAAAGTCATGGTTTCAGAGATGCTAACTCTTCTTGCACCAATGAGCATCCTTCAATAAGTCACTTCAATCTTTTGCTTTACCCATTTTGACATTAATTTCCATGATATAACCAAGTTGTCTAAAGCTAAGCGTTCCTAATGCTGGGAACACAATGCAATTTCCCGTTTGATCAACGATTATTTCCGACATGTCCGATCCGTTTCCGATCGAGAAAGAAATCTATTTTGCAAAGTTATCGGAAAAATCAATCCCTTTATCGATCAGGAGCAATTTGGACATGTACACACAGCACAACGTCATGTCTGATCACCCATCCATCGGATGGGAAATTGCACCGTGTGTTCCCAGCTTATATAAGCAATTCTGCATTGTTAAGTCACTCTACGTCACTCATGGACTGGTTTACTTACAGGTGAGGGGTTTTGAATTTTTGGACCACTCAGTGCATGTTCTCCCTGTGTTTGTGGCTTTCCCTTGGGTGCAGTTTTCCTCCCAGATCCTAAAGATCTACTGATCGTTTCATCAGCCTCACCATAAATAAAAGGTACTCTAAACTATGTGACTAAACTAAGTGCAGCAGATTACCAAGAGGGCACACCCACACCCATTGTGTACACATATATGCACACAACCAGGGCTGCCTAGTGCCTACTGAAAGCCTTATAAATGGCCACACTTTCAGTCCAACAGGAGAAAAGTGATTTACGATTCGCTCTTTTCATTTCAGAATCAGAGAGGTCCTTGAGGTTCCATCAAGCCAAGCCGGCCAATCGGATCAAAGGAGAATTCTTTGGCTTTTATAAAAAGGTCATTCTGTCTCTAATTGACTCCATTCTATTACAGAGCAGCAGAAAAAACAACAATAGCCACTTCTTTGAATGCAGATCAAGAGGTTCATTATTCAATGGATACTGCATTGGGAAAGAGGACTTTTTTTTTCCAGAGAACTTCATTTTATTTTATCTTTTTTAAAATGGAGAACCTTCTTCTAAAATGCTACCTGCAGCCAGTTCTGATTTTCCTGTACCCCGGCAATACATTGATTATTGCTTATCTGAATAGAGTACTGGTTAAGGGCACTGCCTTTGACATGGTAGACCAGGGTTCGCTAGGGTCAGTACCTATTCAGTAAGGCGTTCAAGGCAAGACTCCCTAACACTGCAGGGTGGCCTCCTGAGGACTTCCCAGTGGCTGCAGCTCTTGAGCGCTTTGAGTCCGACAGGAGAAAAGCGCTATATAAATGTTCGGATTATTATTATTATTATTATTATTATTGTTATTATTATCTATACCCGGGGCCAGATTTCTGTAAAGGCCACAAAGGCCCGGGTCTTGGGTGGCTGCAGAAAAGGGGCAGCTGGACATAGAAGAAAGATAGATGCATATGGAGTAGGAGGCTGTAAATACACAAGGGAAACACATAGAAGAGGGTACTACTGCCACATGGGATGGATGGCTGCACATGGAGTGGAGGATGCTGCTGCACATGGAGGGGAAAGTTGGCCTAGGGACTCAAAAAAAAATAATTTAATCTGGCCTTGTCTATAGCAGAGACCATCCCAGTCTGAGGTACCCCAATTTTATGCTCCATTTTTCACAGTACATAAAGTTTGCTGGTGAAAACTGCCAAGAGTGTAGTGCAGCAAGAACTCCCTCCACCCTTCTGAAAAGGCTTACCACTAGACTCTGGAACACGACTGCTGATGTGATTGCTGCTTATTGACACCATTACCTGACCTCACCGATGCTCTAGTGTCTAGAGGATGGGCACACAACATTCCAATCCATGACAAAAGGTGTTTATGGAGTTCAGGCCTGAGCAAGTCAAGTTCTTACAATCTAGAGTCAGTAAGTAATTCCTTCAAAGACCTGGCTTTGAACACAGGGACATAGTCAGCCAAAACTGAAAATTATCTTTCTTAAACTGTTGCCATAAAGTGAAAAGTGCATAATTCCCCAGCATGAATCCGTATGCTTTAGTGTAAGATTGTAATTCTTAGGAATTTAGGTGCCATGCCAAAATGATGAAAAACTGCATCTGACCATTCTTACTCCACCAAACTTTACAGTTGACATTAAAACATGCTCTACTAGGACGTGTCACAAGATGGTGACGTTTAAAAATTATAAAAAATGCACTAGTATAGTGCACAAAATCTTTAAAAAAAATTCAGACAAAAAACAAACAAAAAAAAAACAACAGACTATACAAATTCATGATGGCGTAAAGCACAATCAGAGCCACTGGGGAATCAGGACAATGGACCCAAGCAGATGTTAGGCTACCATATCACACTTGTATGTTCTGGAACTAAAGAGAGTCAGTGTGGCTGATATTGTGGTGAAGCCCCTCCCATAGTGTGATGTCATGGCCATAGTCCTGACAGTTTGCCGTTTGTAAACCTCATTGGATTGTGTGAAATAACAGCTTTTTACAACTGCTAAGCAAGCAAGCTCTCCCTCACCTGGCAGAACTAAAGAGGTCACCACCGGTGATACCTTTCAGAATGCAAATCTGCAAAAGGAAAGATTTTACAATGGGAAAAAACCCTGACTAAACAATCTATTAATATTGTAAACAAGCAATTTCATTCATTATGTTTTCACTCCAGTTCCTCTAAGTGCTGGGGGGTGGGTTGTTTATGAGACAGGAAGCGCGTGAAGGCAAGGCCGGATTTACCATAAGGCTCTGTAGGCACGTGCCTACAAGCGCCTGATAATGAAAAGGCAGCTCATTTCCCTCCTTGAGCCCCCCCCCCTCCCTATGCAGGAACCCGAGCAGAGAGTGTACAAGAGAGGTTACTCAGCCAGGTCCTGGCATTCCACTGACCAGATCTCCCTTCAGTCAGGGCCACCTCTAGCTACCTAATACTTGGGGGCACCGCTAGCTGCGTACATCAAAAAAGGGCGTTAGGAAAAGAGAGCGCGATAGATTTTTTTTTTTTTTTTTTTTAAAGGTGTAAACGATAAGCAGTAATACCGTTTATAAAAATATTGTCTTGTATTTCGTTTACAAATAAGGTTTTACAAATGTAGAAATCATTAAATAATGTGTATGAAATCGCCAATTGTGAAAACGTTAACCTTCCCTGTTTCAAAAGTGAAACTTATAATTACGTTTGTTAAAAAAATGATAATATATTTAATCGTTATAATTGTATATTGTTGTTAATAACCTTCATTTATCGTTTCGTCTTATAATAAAATCGGAAAATATTGTTTATAACGATGATATAAATATAACTATGTACGTACGTAAGTGTTTTAGTAACATTTTAGTAATACTTACTAATGTTTTACAACTAAACCTAATCCTACTCTCACACAGAACCCTCCCTGTACCTATCCCTAACCCTAAGATCCCCCTGGTGGTGCCTAGCCCTAAGACCTTGTAGCCCCCCCCCCCCACCCGTGGTGCCTTACCCTAACCACCCCCCCCTGGTGTTGTATATTGTACTGTAACTATACCTAACCGTACTCACACAGAACCCTCCCTGTACCTATCCCTAACCCCGCTGGTGGTGCCTAACCCTAACCACCCCCCTGGTGGTGTATATTGTACTGTAACTATACCTAACCCTACTCTCACACAGAACCCTCCCTGTACCTATCCCTAACCCCTAGACCCCCCTGGTGGTGCCTAGCCCTAAGACCCCCCCTTACTGGTTTCTTTATTAGGAGGATAATAATGTTTTACAAATAGTGACTGTAAAAAATATATTGCAATTTACGTTACGTACTAATCGCTTGATTTTGTGAATAATAATGTTTAACAAACAGTAAGGGATAAAATTTTAAATAATGTTTTAGTTAAATTTGATAAATATGTTTAGTATTTTTATAAACGTTATTCGTCACGGGCGCATTTTCTAAACTTAAATCACTACAAGCGCAGTTATAAAACATTAAAAATCTCTGGGCGCCGTTTATTATGGGAGTGAATGGCGGTACCCTTTTTGTCCACTAGCTGCCGGCGTCCTTTTTTCCTGTTACCCCACTAGCTACTTAATACTGGGGATAGCTTTGTCTACATAATACCAAGGTGAAGCTGTAGATGTAGATGGGCAAGGAAAGTAATGGAGAAGTGACAGCTGGGCTAGTAGCCTGTACACCTGCAGCTCAGTTCGGTGGGGGTTTGCAGGATCATGGAGGGCAGAGTCTAAGGTGCCAGGACATGTGTGCCTAGAGGCTCCTGTGATGTAAATCCTGGCCTGCTTGGGAGAAATGCAGAATGTGGCACTACTTCTGGGCAATGTTTGGTTGGCCTTTAGCAATGTTAGCAGGTGGCCAGAGGTCATCTAAGTACACCACTATCTGGATTCACTGTGTCTAATACTAATGTAAAAAAAAAAAAAAAAACATTCAGCAAAGGTGCATCTGCGGGGAACCTGTAACCCAATTTCCACCCTACAAATTAGCTAGAATCATCTCTGAAGACGTGTTTGATGAAATGCATTAATATGGAGCAGATATAAAAAGGCTGGCGTAATGGACTCTTCCACAGCTCAGCCTGCAGAGGAGAGTCTGTGCATAGCAGTGGAGCTGGGCTGGTAAGTGCTATTCTGTGTTTTGCATCCTCACATTGCTCGTCACTTTAACATGTTCATTTTCACATGCGACAAGCTGTCACTTCCACTCGCTACAACTCACAAGAATTCAATTCAATTTAGCATGCGGCTACGAAACAGAATGAGATTCAGGACCGGTTCTAGACTTTTTGCTCCCTGAGGCAAACTTGTGAGGATGTGCTCCCATAGGGAGTATCATTGCCCCCAGTATAGGTAGCCTGGAGGGGGTAGCAGCCAGGAAGGGGGAGGAGCAGGCAAAGCAGTGGGAAATCTAGAGAAATCGCACCAGCGAGGAAGCAATGACTCACCTTCCTGCTTCCATTCTAGCACTCGTCATTTCCTGCAATGCCGCCCACTATACTTCCCCAGTACAGTCAGCAGCTTTGCAGAAAGTGACGCAGTGGTGGAACGCAGCACTGGAACAGAAGCAGGAAGGAGAGTCATTGCTTCCCCGATCACTGCTAATTTAAATACTGGGCAAACAGCTGGAGGGGGAGGGGTCTGATCATACTCCCCACCACTGTGCCTGCTGCTCCTCCTTCCTGGCTGCTACTCACTCTAGCTCGGCGACCGCCCCTCCCCCCTGCCTCCTGAGGAACCTGCCTCACCCCACCTCATGGGCAGCCCAGGACTGGATAGATTAAAAGAAAAACAAAACAAGCTGGTCAAATTGGTGTAATGGCCAATACTTGCTTGTGGGGAAATAAAAAAAAAAAAAAAGTAGGACAACCATAACTTTTTTTTCTTCATTCATTAACTTTTTTGTGGCGGTAGAGCAAGGACATTTGACATTTTATTACTCACAGGGCCTGATTTAATAAGCTCCCAAAAGGGACAAATGCAATCCTACACTCCCTATCAGATGGCCGTCAGCATCTTAACTGAAAGGGGGGAGTCAGGCAAACAGCATGAAAGCCAGTTTACTTATCTGGGGTTTCCTCCAGCCCCTCGCAGCCGACTGTCCCACGCTGACAGCTCTGTTTGCAGCTGCCAGCCCGGGGTCTCTGCACAGTGCAGAGGACAACCTCGAGGTTGTCCTTACGGCGCCTGCGTGAAGTGCCGCTGTCTATCAAGCCCACGTTGTACGCGGTGTACTGTGCAGTATGCTGCAGATTAAGTGGCCTTGATTGAAAGCTGCGCTCGCGCAGGCACAGTGGAGGACGCCTGGCGAGGCACCGTGAAGGGTCCCCGTTCCGGTGGCTGAGAGCGGAGCTGCGGTGTGGGACAGGTTAGCTGCAAGGGTGTCATTTGTCTGATGACTCCTTTAAAAAGTTTCCTGACATTTTTGTCGTTTTGATACAGCTGTAACTTTTTTCCTCCTCCTCGTAGTTTTCCAAAAGCCAACTTACGTACCATGGCTGGGAATTGAACCCAGGTCTCAGTGTGTGTTAGGCAACTGACTTATCCGCTATATCACCAACAACACTACATGCTGAAGCCAGCCTAGCATCTACCATTATGAACAATCCAAGAGAAAAAGTAACATGCCAAAAACCAACTCAACGTGGCTGGGAATTGAACCCAGGTGTTTTAGGCAACTGACATATCCGCTATACCACCAACAACACTACACTAGCATGTACCATTATGAGCAATCCAAGAGAAAAAGTAGCATGCTTAAGGATTTGTAGCCAGGCATGGCCTTGCCTTGTGTGTTCAACAGTTGTCCGAAGAGAACCCCAGATAGCCAGGTAGATTAATCTCTCTCTAGTAGGAATGATCACCGCTTTCCGCGGAGTTGAATTTTCCGGAATTTGTTGGCGGAAATTGCTCATTCCCTTCCGTTTGGTCGGAACGGAATTGCTTTTTCAATCTGGCGGAATTCCAAAAATGCTTGTGAAATTCTGCCGGTATCCATTGATGGTTTTAGGCTGACAATTCAGTTCAATGGTACATGCTAAGCTGGCTTCAGCATGTAGTGTTGGCGGTATAGCGGATACGTCAGTTGCCTAACACACACTGAGACCTGGGTTCAATTCCCAGCCATGGTGAGTTGGTTTTTGGCATGCTACTTTTTCTCTTGGATTGCTCATAATGGTACATGCTAGGCTGGCTTCAGCATGTAGTGTTGTTGGCGGTATAGCAGATACGTCAGAGAGAGAAAAAAAATTCCGACAGATCCCGGAATTCCGCGGAATTCCTGACAAATGCGGCGGAATTTTCATAGCGACGGAATTTAGCACTGACGGAATCCGTGATTTCCGGCGGAACGGAATTTGCTGGTTCCGATCATCCCTATTCAGAAGTACAGTCCCATTTTGGGAACCAAATCCCTCACGTGGCAAGTCATGGACGCGGCCTGCTCCATCTGGATCCACAACTACCAGGGCAGCCATAGGAGCACGGAAGAGAGGTACCTGCTTCTTCCTTTGCAGGGAGCCAAAAACCACCTCCAGGAAGGTCCCCAATACGCCACCAACCTGGTCCCTGGCACTCCTGGCCTGACGGACCTGACGGACCGGCGAGCAGCATAGAGCACTCTTGTTCCCTGGAACAGGAAACATCAACTGGCATTAGAGGAGTCCGTTTAAAATTTAGAGTGCTCTATGTGGATGTTTCCTGTTCCTGGGAGGAGCCTATGTCGTCTCATGGTGGACCTGTCCTGGAGGTTACTCGAAAAAATGTATTTGATTCTAAACTTTATTCCCCATCAATTACCAGTAAATTGATTTCATATTTTCAAATGTTAAAATGTAGTAAAACTAATGAAGATAAAGACCACCTGTGTGGTTTGGATGATACAACTACATCTTTTGATTCTGAATTATTTGTGATATGCATGGCGAGGGGTGTGATAAGGATGTAGTTAGAGGTGTGGCAAGGGCATGTCTTAAAGTGTTCTTTCCAGGGGTGTAACTAGAAATCATCAGCCCCCCCTGCAAAAAAAAAAAAAAAAAAATATTAGAGGTACCCCCCCCCCCCCTCCGCTTTCTGCACGGGTAAACTGAGAACCGATGTTGTTCAATTGGCTAGTGCACGCTTGAATGAGTTTTCCCCATGCAGATAAAAGACAGCAGTGAAGCACTGCACGCAATTTTCTCTATCAATTACATTCGCTTCTGTGATAAAACGTGCATGTTTTCACACATACAGCAACACACATGGTGTGCAGAAAACTGACAGAAGAGTGTGCTCCCAGCCTCAGCTTATTACTCCCACTCTGTCCATCTATGTCGGAGCAGAACTGGCTCTGCAGACTTCTGCAGCATCACTGCAGTACAGAGCACTTGGGGAGGGGTAGTGAGGTTAGGGGCTGGGCGCTGTACAAAAGACCCTGGTGCACACTGAACAGGGACTGTCTACAAAACTGCCCTTAGTTGTCAGTTTTTCAGGACAGGTAAAAAACTTCTCCCCCCACTGGGCCTCCTGCGGCTTCTGGGCACCCCTGCGGCAGCATCCCTTGCAAGGTCTTTCGTTACGCCCCTGCCTCTTTCTCATCTAAAAAAGTTGGGAGGTATGTGATGCTCAAGCTTATGGTGCAACAAGGCTCTGTCAGGCTGGGGGTTTAGTATATAGCAGTGTTGTAAAGCACTCATTACTGCTCACCATTGGGGATTATTTCAAGGACACCTGAAGTGAGGGGGGTATAGCCTGGAGGGTAGGGTGGCTTGCATAGGGTCGCAGAACCCCTGGGATTGCTGAAGACTGGGCACTGTGTGAATGTGTAGTATACGACTGTGGTACTGTCAGCGTGTTAGTAAGTTGCAGGCGATGTGGAGCTGCTTACCTTCTAGAATGATGGTGTTGGAGTGCAGGTATGGGTGGAGAGCCAATCAGAGGCAGTGAGGACTTCATTGGTGCTGAAGTTTTCCCTTCAAGTGTAGCTCAGCCAATCGGGTTACTGGCTGGAGTTTTCTTGAGGGTAGGGAGGACCTTCCTCTGAGGCACTTGGATACCTGACTTGGGAGCTGTCCTCCAGCCTGGCCGCCCCTAGGAAAAAAAAACAAAACAGTTAAGGATTGTCACAGGCTACTTTGATGGGGGTATGGCACTTTCAAGGAGTTTATTCATGGGCTTTGTGTGGTGGAATTGCTCCACTGACCAGTAATCCCCTCTCAGTGATGTGTTATGGTTTGTTATGTAATTAAACAAAAAATACAATTATTAATAAAGTATGAAAAGAAAAGGAAATAGTTACAAATTGAAAGTTTCAGGTTAACCTGGTTGGTTTACCTCCAATAAGAATGGCCACAGCCTGTTAAAACACCTATGGCTGTGTTGGTATTGCCAGGCCATTTGCATTATTTAAAAAGAAATAGGTCAGCCTGCATATCCCTTTTACTTCAGGTGTCCTTTCAGTACTAGACAACCTGCAAGTACAACATTAAACACCAGGTATTAAACAGCACTGCTGCTATTCTGCACATTATAGCCCATGCTAGCTGTTTGACATCACTGTTGTGTGCTGCATTTTTTTTTTGTACTAAATATACAATACAGCTTAGTTTTTGGTGCATTAAAAAGAAATTGACACTTGGGTCAGAAGGACTTGATGCTATGTTAGACAGAATACAGCAGCAACCTGAATGTACCTACATAATACTCATATCAGATGGTGCAGCGTGGTGCCAGAGGAGATCAAAGTGTTGTACTTGGATCAGAGGGGCCTAAGGCCACGTTGACTAGATCAGATGGCAGCACTGCCAGCGGCAGCCCAATGCCCCCTTGTTGGACATGGTCAGAACACATGAGCTGTTGAGAACGTTCCTGAAGTTGGGCCACGTCTTACAATGGATTGAAAAGAGTTAAGATTCAAAAAACTGTTGACTCCATCTTTAGGGCAACATTGCGGGGAATGAGCACTGAATTAAAGGAAATTGGGATTTTTATTACAAAAGAAAAATTACTTTAAACAAAATAAAAAATTAAAAAAAAATGTATGCCTCTAAACAACTGCATGCTCTAGGCCAGGGGTGCCCATTAGGTAGATGGCCTTTATGGTAGATTCCGACCCCACTACATTTTCCATTCTGTATATGGAAGGGTGCTCCTAAAATTGTACATAGGTAGATCACTTTGACTTGATCATTTTTAAAAGTAGCTCACAAGCCGAAAAAGTTTGGGCGCCTCGGCTCTAGGCGGAGCAGAGAAAATAACTGTATTGGACTGTACTGTTCCATCTCTGTCCTGCCCAACTGACGCATAGGCATAAAATCATTTAGAAAAAACGGAAAACAAAGGGAGCTACTAGCAATGCATCTCTTTGACTTTGGCCTCGATTCATCAAGACTTATCAAATCAATTACCAACAGCACGGTAAAATACCGAACTCGATAAGCTGATTTCAGGATTCATCAAAGCTATCTACAGCTGTTAGCGAGGAGTCGGTAATCATTCGGTAATGATGCGATAAAACAGAAGAAAGTGCAATTCATGAAAATGAAAGTGGGCGTGGTTTAGCATTAAATTTAGGATTAGTGGTCTCCTTAACTGATCTGTCGTTATTCCTGTCAAATAATTGCTGACAGAGAAGATGGAGACATTTGAAGTGGTTATGTATCAGCTGAAAGTGATTCAAAGGCACAGAAAGGCAAGAATAAGGTCTAGAACCATATCAATTTGCAAGAGAATGGATTTATTTGCTATACCAGGACATCTCTTACAAGATGATTCAAGAGAAATGCAGAACACAGGCAGTGCCAGGGTTAACTAAATTGCTAGCTACAGTCACAAGTGTCCGCATGTCTGGCAAATTGGGGCATCTGCCCTGCCCTGGACGCCCGCTGCAATCCCCCCCCCCCCAGCCACCGCTCCCGTCCCCGCTGCCAGCGTCAGACCTCGATCAGCCGGCGACCAATAGTGCTGGCGCTAGGACCTAGCACACCGCACTGATATGCGGAAGTGACATTTCCGCACATAGAGCGTGGTGCGTCCGTGCGCTCACTCTAACTGGTCGGGTCACCGGCTGATACTGAGGTCTGACGCTGGGCTGCTGGTAGGCGAGTGAAGGGCACCTGTCACTACCCAACCTGGGGGGGGAGGCACCTGTCACTACCCAACTTGGGGGGGGCACCTGTCACTACCCGAGCTGGGGGGCGCCTGTCACTACCCGAGCTGGGGGGCGCCTGTCACTACCCGAGCTGGGGGGCGCCTGTCACTACCCGAGCTGGGGGGCGCCTGTCACTACCCGAGCTGGGGGGCGCCTGTCACTACCCGAGCTGGTGGGGCGCCTGTCACTACCCGAGCTGGTGGGGCGCCTGTCACTACCCGAGCTGGGGGGCGCCTGTCACTACCCGAGCTGGGGGGCGCCTGTCACTACCCGAGCTGGGGGGCGCCTGTCACTACCCGAGCTGGGGGGCGCCTGTCACTACCCGAGCTGGGGGGAGCCTGTCACTACCCGAGCTGGGGGGCGCCTGTCACTACCCGAGCTGGGGGGCGCCTGTCACTACCCGAGCTGGGGGGCTCCTGGGGCTACCTAAACTGGGGGGCTCCTGTCACTACCCGAGCTGGGGGGCTCCTGGGGCTACCTAAACTGGGGGGCTCCTGGGGCTACCTAAACTGGAGGGCTCCTGGGGCTACCTAAACTGGGGGGCTCCTGGTGCTACCTAAACTATCCAGGCCAGCAAGCCCAGAATCACCACCAGCCAAGCCGCCCAGAATCACTGTCAAAAAGGCCACAGCATCACCACCAGTCAGGCCAGCATTTACTTCAACCAGCCAAGCACAGCCTAGCATCACCGCCAGCCAACCCAGCCACAACATCACCGCCAGCCCGGTCACAGCATCACCGCAAGGCCTTTCAGCCCACACATCATCCCCAATCCAGCCAAAACCAGTATTGCCATGTACAGCAGCCAGTAGAGGAGAATTCAGAAGCCAAGTGAGAGGTGTCTACCATATTAAGGGGGCATTCTGCCTATTTATGTGAAATGCTGTCTATTTATGTGCCACATGACTGCTGAATTGGTCTTGTTGGGGGCATCAAGATTGCTGAATGTGTCTTGTTGGGGGCCTCATGATTGCTCACTGCGAGACTGTGGGAAAAGCTGAATCATCACCATATGAGACAATAGCATTAAACCTACTTTTTTAGCTTTTTAAAAAGAAAATAAAACTAGAAGGTTCTAAAAAAAAAATGAATACATTTTTCAGGAGTAGGATGGATGAAATTGTTTATCTTCACAGTTTATTTTCAACTTGGATTTTCCATAATGTTCATGTATGAGTTAAAACGTATGTATTTAGATTAAATTGCTGTTGCCACTTTGCGATAGATAAGTGACTTTTGGGTTGCAGTTTGGGCACTCGGCCTCCAAAAGGTTCGCCACCACTGTCCTAATCTAATGTCCCACATAGCTAAATTCATGTAAATTTGTCTCCACCCGTGACCACACCCACATTCTGGTCCATGGCCACACCCTTTTTTTGGTGCCGCACAACTTAATCCTCATATTTTTCGGCTCGCGCAACTTCACCGGAGTGCCACTTCTTCCCTGCCCCCCCCCCCCCCCCCCCTGGAAAATTTGCTGCAGACGCTCATGGCTGCAGTACATTTTTTTAGAAAAGGCTCCCATCAAGCTGTATCTGGCGAAATTCCAGAACCCTGGTCCAGGTGTTAAGCTCCATTCGGAATGTTGCTACGTGGTGTTCAAAAGGACTGCCTTTTTACCCACAATTCCATGGGAATCTTATGGCCTTGTGTTAAATTACCTCTGTAAAATGAAAATAGACAAATTACCGAATGGTTACCGCATTGTTATCGAATATATATCGAATACTTTAATTCACATCGAATGCGGAAAAACCTTGAAGAATACAATTAGAAATCAATACACTTTGAATTCGGTAATTTTCGAACTGGAAAAAGTTATCGCAAAGACAATGATGAATCGAAACCTTTATCTTTTCAAAGCGAGCAAAGGCGGAAACAGGTGGAAGGCAGTAGGAGACACTGATACAACAATCCTTTATAATAAAATCCCTGTGTCTCTGCGTCCCTATGTGTGTGTGGGTCCATGCTTTGCGCTACTGCGCTTGTGCCCTTTGGGCCAGAGAGCAGGACGAAGCAAAGGGCTGGCCGTGCGTGTACGTTGCGCACACGGTAGGGGTGTGCGCGGTGTATGCGTGCTGACTGTGCGGCGGACATAGGGGAGGGGGGGGGGGGGGGGGGGGAGTTCAGACACAGACCTAGAGTACTAATAAAAAAAATTGCTGTATATTTTCTATGAAGCCATTATTAATGCTTCCTCTTTTACTCAGAAGTGGCAGCTTCCACTGCAAGCCTGAATTCAACTTTCATCTGGTGTGTGGCCACTGGGCGTAAAGAGCTGAAAACCAGCTTGGTGACCTTGGTGAGGGTTTTGGACCTATGGACAAGAACACATTTCAGAGAGATAGAGATACTGTATATATCTCATAGTTAACTAACACGTCATCCATATCACCCTAACACTACGCAGATCAGACTTCCATCTTCCAGCCTGATCCACCTCCTGGGGACTTTCAGGGAAAAAAAAAAAAAGTGGTTGACGTTTTTATTTTTCAGCTCCAGCTGTCAGGTTGAAAACAAGGAGAGCACTGTAGAAAAACGGCAATATCTGTTTGATGTTCCTGCACTGTATCCGTCAGCACGACACACACCCCCCACCGGTGTGAGACATATTTAGAGAAATGATAAAAACATTTACGGAGAAGTGAGAAAAATATATAAAAAAGTTGCCTCCCGTACAGCAGTCGGTCAATTCTCTCAGATCTGTGCTCGGCCAGCCAGAAAAGAAATAGCAAGATAATAGCCTGTATATATCATAAAAAAAAAAAAAAAAAAAAAAAAACCCGGGTTTTGTCATGAAAGGTTCTGAAAAAGCTGATAAAATGTTGCACGGTTTCACCTGATAAGATTTACAAGAATAAAGCGTGGTAATTTATACACAGCCTATATTTAAAAAAAGTGTTGCGTTGCTAAAAGAAATTAGCATTAATTCGCCTAAAGATTGGTAAGCAATGTTTCACAGTCAATAAAAACTGCCAACATGTCAGTTACATCAACTCCACCCCCCCAAAAAAAAATAAAAAAGATTTGACGCAGGGCTCACAATTTTTTTCCTTGCCATTTCCTAAAATTGCGATCACAGCACACAATTTTTCAGCATTTTAATTTCAGATATCAGGTCTGCTTCCCCGCCCTATGCGTGATGTGCGATTTGTATTTCAATGGATGACCCAATGGGAAGGCAGAAAATTAGCATTTTGTGGGAAAGTTTGTATGGGATTCTGAAGTTAAACAGATTTTCATTAATATCAACTTCAAAGGCATTCACGAAAATCAGCTTCATTGGTATTCATGTGAACACAATGCAAAATTTTGCATGAGTCATACTATTGATGAGGCTCTAATGGTTGTCTGTAGTAATTCTTGTCAAGCAGGCGTCCACTACAGCATGCAGTTCCGTCTTTGGTATGTACTGGTGTACTCCTGTGCACCTGATGTCCAATGAGGTCAACAGGAGGGAGATCCAACCGATATGCCAGCCAGGAGAGGATGTGAATTCCGCTCAGGCTGTTAAGAGTTTGCGTATGATGTGAGGTTGGGCATTATCTTGCTGGAAACACTGTGCCTGGGTCAGCCTGCACCAGCAGCCAACCCTCATTCATCACATCTTGCGTGACGATCCAGTCTGCTGTCAGAATACCAGCACCGTGCACCAAAGCTGTCCACTTATCCAACAGGATACCGTCCCAAACCATGATAACCAGTGTGGGGTTGGTGTGATGCCGATATGGGTTTGCAACTTAGCAAGTGCTGTTCCTTGGGACACCGCCTCACAAGTCCTCGACTATGATACTTCCAAAGGCAGGATAGACGCAAACAATATGCAATGCCAGGCGTGCAGTCCTAGGTTGAGGGCTTAATGGTACAGCAGCGGCTGGCCTCCTTGTGCGCATTTGCACTTCAGCCTGTTGCTAAGGGCTCTTTCACATTACGGCAGATTTTCTGCGTTTCAACGCAACGGGTAAAGTTTGCGTTACCCAAGGTGAAATGAAAGTCCATAGACTTTCATTTTAGCTTTCACATATAACGCAGCCTTTTTGTGCGTTGCGTTACACTGCACCCAGGTGCAGTTTTTCGTCCAACGCTAGCTTTATGCGTTACAATGTTAGTCAATGTAAAACGCACACTTTGTGCATTTTTAATCCGTTAACGCAGGCAATCAGTCCCAGAATGCAACAGAGGAACAATGTAGAAAGTTGAAAACTAAAAGAAAAAAAAATTACCTGCGTTTTCCTATGTGCTGTAACGCATTGAAAACGGATTAAAAACTCACTGTAGTGCAACGCATATTAAAACGCATTAAAACGCATACAACAAAACCTATGCTTTGAGCGTTTTCCAACGCAAGCTCTGATGTGAAAGAGCCCTAATGGTTTGGTCGCATACAGTTCTCAGAGTTCCAACATACGAAGTGACATCAAGAGCTAAAGTTGAGAGCAGCCATGAGAAAGATACCTTTCTAATAAGTGGCCGGCTAGTAATATGCATCTGCAGTACTTCAATCATTTGATAGGGGTAATAAGTCCCAGTTATCCAGTTGATCAATATACAACACATGTTATGAGAAGAGGATCTGCTTATCTCAAACATTCCAAACTTAATCAGCGCTCACATACAGCAAGCCCTCCCATGCCATTTAGCTGGGTTAGTGGAGGATGCCATCCAATAACACTTCAATCAAAAGTCCTTGTAGTGCTGCAGCCAAACTCAGCGTTATTCAGTATATAGAAAATTCAAAATATCCTAGGCTGCACTCCACATTCAACACACAAATGTCCCTCCAGACAGAATAATCAGGTCACATAAATGGACAACTGTCTTTGTTGGAATTCCACTCGCCAGATGTGGAGGTCACAAAATACCTATGCAGACGCAACTCCCCCCCCCCCCGCCGCTCTGGCTAGTCCTTCAGCATCACAGACACTCTCCCGACTGGATCCAATAGGGGAGTTCTGGTTCTAATGGCTCAGTGATGTAGGCAGAAGAAAAGAGAGGAAGATCAGCTTCCAATGGTGTAGAACCGCTTTTATTTAAAACTTGTGGCGCAAATGCAAACAGGAGGTTACAGACTCCAACAGGCTGGCTTAGCTCCTAAGTTGCTGCCTGCATATATTAATGTCCCTACCCCGTCCGCGTGCACCGCTGCTAAAAATCTGCGTGGCACCTGACAGCATCAGCGTTAGTTTCGTGAAAAGTTATGCATGACGTCAAACCACCTTACCGCAAAAATACACCACCGGCATAATTATTACATGACACATAAGCCGCACGTGCAAAAATGTACTAAGTCACTCTGTAGCACCGCCCAACGCGTTTCGTTGCTTAACTCATCAGGGGCATTAATCTCAAACATTAGGAGACTAATTTCAAAGGCGATTAGGTGGCCTGTGCCACCACATTTATCAACCTGGTTCAGTGCATGTTGACTACACTCAAAGGCAGAACCCAAAATGTGGATGCCAGGGCAGGCTAAATTTTAGAGTAGTGATTGGCATGACGCTTCCACCTGTAAGGAAAAAAAATAAAACCCAAGATGGCTGCTGACAGAAGAAACAATGGATTCCGCAACAGTGATCACCAAGTTGAGGACACTGTGCACTATGAAAAAAATGGCCACAATTCCTTAAGTTAAGGTTTCAATTCTTAAAAGAATAACAGAAATCTAAAGTTAAAGGCAGGATGTTAATTCAGAGAGAGGTATGCAAGTGATAACTATGAAGTGTGTGGTAAATTATCACCTGTAGCTATAATCTTCCTGGCAGCAGTAGGGGTGAAGCTATAGCATGCCTGCGTGTGCTCCTCCCCCTCCCTATCTTCTGCATGCGAGAAGAACTACAGAGAGGATAACTTAAAGGGAACCTAAACTGAGGATATGGATTTTTACTTTTAAAATAATAAAAGTTGCCTGACTCTGTGTTGTTTAATACTTTAAGGCACAGCCCCTCAACTAGAGTGACCATACGTCCCGAATTGCCCGGGACGCGTCCCGGATTCGGGGTCCGCTGTCCCAGGCTGCATGAGGTCCCGGGAAACGTCCTGCTTTCAGCAGCGGGACGTCCCGGCCTCGGGACTCTGGCCACTCTATCCTCATGAACTGGCAGCGGTGTCTATAGACGCCGTGCCAGTTCATTGCCCGCAGCCCCGCTCCAGCCTCCTCTTCCGGTGTCTGTCCCGACACCGGCAGGCGAGCAGGGCTACGGCAAGATGGCTGCCGAAGCCCTGTACTGGAGACTATTTGTGTCTCCAGTACAGGGCTTCGGGCGCCATCTTGCCGTAGCCCTGTCAGCGCGGGAGACAAGAGAAGGAGGAAGGTGGTCCAGGGAGCAGCGCGGCAGAGGCCGGAGACTTCTGCCAGGTGAGTAAATGCTTTCTTTTCCAGGTGAAATGTTTGCCCGCATTGCGTTTTTTTTCCAGGTGAAATGTTTGCCCGCATTGCGTTTTTCTGGTGAAATGTTTGCCCTCATTGCGTTTTTCTGGTGAAATGTTTGCCCTCATTGCGTTTTTCTGGTGAAATGTTTGCCCGCATTGCGTTTTTCTGGTAAAATGTTTGCCTGCATTGTGTTTCTTTTGTACTGACATGTTTGCCCGCATTGTGTTTATTTTGTACTGACATGTTGCCCGCATTGCATTTATTTTATACTGACATGTTGCCCGCATTGCATTTATTTTATACTGACATGTTGCCCGCATTGCGTTTATTTTGTGTTGACATGTTGCCCATTGTGTTTATTTTCTGGTGTCCGGGGTAACTGTTACTGCACTTATTATTTAACCTCCCTAGCGTTCTGGACGAGCTAGGCGCCGGAGGTCACTGCTCAGGCCCCGCTGGGCCGATTTGAATAAATTTTTTTTTAAAACACGCAGCAAGCACTTTGCTTGCTGCGTGCCTTACCCGATCGCCGCCGCCCGCCGCCAATCGCCCAGGCGAGACCCCATGCGCTGCCTGGCCAATCAGTGCCAGGCAGCGCTGAGGGGTGGATCGGGTCTCCCTGTGACGTCACGACGTCGACGACGTCACGACGTGGGTCGCCATGGCGATGGGGGAAGCCCTCCAGGAAATCCCGTTCAGAACGGGATTTCCGGACGGGCCATTCCGCCGGCGGCGATCGGAGGGGTGGGAGGGATGCCGCAGGGAGGGGGGAATCATGTAGCTAGCGCTAGGCTAGCTACATGAAAAAGAAAAAAAAATGCAAAAAACGTTCCCGCGGCCGCAGGAATCAGAACGCCAGGCAGGTTAATGGTCATAGATGGCTATGTTTGCTGCTTTGTGGTTACGGTATACTATTAGCATCACACAGTTTCTGCACACCCATGATGCAAAGTCTCGATTGTCCACATCATGGCGTAAACACTGCTTTCTTATGCCTCGCTGTTACATCATTACATTAGCTCCGCCCATACAATGTCATGGCCATGCCCATTTTTCGCCGCGGCCCCTCGCCGTCCCAGGTTGGACCCACAAAAATCTGGTCTTTCTACCGCAACAAGCATGCAGATCAGGTGCTCTGACTGAAGTCAGACTGGATTTGTACATGCTTGTTACAGGTGTGTGATTCAGCCACTTCTGCAGCCAAAGAGATCAGCAGGACTGTCAAGCAACTGGTATGGTTTAAAATGAAACATCCATATTCCTCTCAGTTAAAGTTCCTTTTAAGGACTGCAGTGATGAAACAACACTCACTGTGAAAACTTACCACGTCAAGTTTTCACTTGACTTACCAACAGCATGATCTTACAGAATTGTAATCATTGTTATTTAAATATATACAACATGGCAGAGATGGTCTGAAGTGGAAAAAAAAAAGCAATAAACCTGGATTACTTTAAGTTTACCGAGGCTCAAAACATAAAATGTTTTATTAATCATGCAAACTGCAACCCTCACACTTCTGTTGAAAAAAGTATCAACCTCCAATCAATCTCATTTAACTCAATTTCCAGCCAAATCCATCACTCGTGTCGAACTGTTTTCCCTGCATCTTCTAGTAAACTTTTCTTAACGACCCTTCCGAGAGATATAAAAGTATATTCCGCAATAGTAAATTCCACGCTTCGTATTTAAATAGCTTTTTATGGCCATTCTGACATTGTTGCAAGATGGCAAAGTGGAGTGACTGGCCTCTCCATACAAGAGCGCTAAAGTATTCGGGAGGAATATCAGAAGCACCTAATGCCGGCCATCAAATCTTATGACGCTATTAAGCCGCTAACAATGTATCTCGTTTAATCATCGAGATCAGCAAAATGTTTAGACTGGAGAGGGAATCAAAGAAAGCCTAGAGAAGAGATTTTACTGGTGGATATTATATGACCTTTGCAACAACGAGAGAAAGGACTGTTTCACAAAAATGAGCTTTGAAGCCTAATATATGAACAGATTTTATTTTCTTAATTAAAATGTTGCTTAGTAAGTGAATCTCTTAGCATGCTAATTTCTCAGCAACTTACCAAGAGAGATTTCCCTCATCATATCAGGAAAAGAACTACTCAGATGCTAGAATTGCTGCGTAAAAGGTCTAGAAGTACAGAAATATGACAACAACACAGACACACACACACACACAGATTTATTATGGAGTATGTGCCTCAACCTTCAAGCAAGAAGAAGTAGCGCCCTGCCCCCAAGGGTGGTCCTAGACTTGCCGCCAAGCTGGAGGGGGTTGCAGGCAGGAAGGGGGTATTGGGCACAGCGACGGAGAGGGGAGTCGGACCCCCCCCCCCCCCTCACCTGGGTCCCCCATCTGCACTCCCCCTCTAGCTTAAGTTGAGCAGCAGCCGCTATTAGTAAGAGGCAGTGGGCGGGGATGTCTCACCTCTACCGCGTTCCAGCGTGCGTTCCACTGTCATCACTTCCTGCAATGCCATCCACTTACAGTACAGTGAGCGGCATTGCAGGAAGTTACGACAGTGGATCGCACGCTGGAACGCCTCTTACTAATAGCGGCAGCTGCTGCTGAGCTTAAGCTGAAGGGGGAGCGAGCATGGGGGACCCAGGTGAGGGAGGGGGGATACCTGCTGAGCTTAAGCTGGAGAGGGGAGCGCACATGGGGGACCCAGGTGAGGGAGGGGGGGTCCTGCTGAGCTTAAGCTGGAGAGGGGAGCACACATGGGGGACCCAGGTGAGGGAGGGGGGGTCCGGCTGAGCTTAATCTGGAGCGGGAGTGCACATGGGGGACCCGGGTGAGGGATAGAGATGGCCCGAACCTCCAATTTTTGGTTTGCGAACTTCCGCAAAAGTTCGGTTCGCGCAAACCGTAATAGACTTCAATGGGGAGGCGAATTTGGAAAACTAGAAAAAATGCCGGCCACAAAAGTGATGGAAAAGATGTTTCAAGAGGTCCAACACCTGGAGGGGGGCATGGCGGAGTGGAATACATGTCAAAAGTCCTGGGGAAAAATCTGGATTTGATGCAAAGCAGCGTTTTAAGGGCAGAAATCACATTGAATGGTAAATTGCAGGCCTAAAGTGCTTTCACACATCTTGCATGTGTATAAATCAATCAGGGAGTGTAATCCTCCCTTCCTTACTCCTCCAAGCCAGCCTAGCATGTACCATTGTGATATACCCAAGAGAAAAATGAGCTCGCTTACGGATTTGTAGGATGTCAGAAGCAACCTCACATACATTGGCCAGGAATCGAACCCAGGTCAGCTGCTTGGAAGGCAGCTATGCTCACCACTATACCACCAATGCTACATGCTGAAACTTCTTGGAGCAGACTTACTTCCTCCCTCCAAAAGACACATACATCCCCATAAAATAATTCAACAGCAACTGCATGCACAGTCTCTGTGGCACAATCGGTTAGCACATTCAGCGGTTAACCCGAAAGGTTGGTGGTTCAAGCCCACCCAGGGAAAGCCTTGCCTTTTGCATTCAGTTGTCCAAAGAGAACCCCAGATAGCCATGTAGAATCATCTCTTTCGCTCTCTGGGCTTGAACGACGAGGAGGAGGAGGAGGGGAAAAAAAAAAAGCACAAGAACAAGATTAACTCTCAAAAGAGCTGTTGTGAGGTGCTATTTTAGGAATAACAATCAGCCAGGAGCAAGCCAACAAGAGCCCAACTATGAAAGTCTGCAAGCAGCTTTCCCTTCACTAATTACTACAGGGACACGAACGACTATAATAGCCAGCGCTGCCTGCCTTATATAAGAGGTGGGGTGGCTTCAGGAGATAGTGTAGCCTGATTGGCTACAACGGGCCTGCTGACTGATGTAGAGCTTGAAAGAAAGGGGGAGAACCGAGAGCCCAATATGGTGTAGTATGTTAATGAGGTGATGTCTGATGCAAACACACACAATGGTTATACTCACAAGGACGGGTCGCCTCCAAGGCAACCACTGGATAAGCAGGCGGGGAGAATTGTAACCTGGCCCCGCTCAGGGTTAAGAAGTCGCTCTCTGTAGATAGAAGAAAATGGGGATACACCCCTCCACCAAGGGTGGACTAAACAGTTATGTGGTATAACAACAGAGGCGCCAAGTAGAGTAAAATTAGTTAAAATTGTTAAAAAGGGGGAAGTGGGTGGACTCACCTCCCTTCTGAAAAAATGGCCAGACAACGGGCAGGTTACTTCAAGTTTAAAGTAACATTTATTATGAGCTCCAAAAGTGCATCGCGTTTCACGGGTAACAGTCCCGCTTCTTCAGGCAATCAATTTTTGGAGGGAGCAAAGTCGGGTCAAGAGCCAGATATAGCGCCTCTGAAGGGTTGAAGTTGACCCTAATGGTGCATTATGGGGGCGAACCGAACTTCCGGGAAAGTTCGCATGCGATCACAAACCACCCAAAGTTCGCCTGGAACCGGTCGGGCCATCTCTAGTGAGGGAAGGGGGGCCTGCAGAGCTTAAAGGGAACCTAAACTGAGAAGGATGTGGATTTTTCCTTTTAAAATAATACCAGTTGCCTGACCCTCCTGCTGATCCTGTGTCTCTATTACTTTTAGCCACAACCCCTGAACAAGCATGCAGATCAGGTGCTCTGACTCAAGTCAGACTGGATTAGCTGCATGCTTGTTTCAGGGTTGTGATTCAGTCACTACTGCAGCAGTAGAGATCAGCAGGACTGCCAGGCAACTGGTATTGTTTAAAAGGAAACATCCATATCCCTCTCAGTTAAGGTTCCCTTTAAAGCAGAATATAACCCAGAATTTCTTCTTTGCTATAAAAGATTATTTACAGCATACAATATACTAACACAATGTTTTTTTTTTTAGTAAAACAGCATTCAAAAGGGTTACATCACAGGGCTGACTTTCTTCGGGAGGGAGAACTCACAGCGTAACTGCTTATAATCTTATCTTGTGTACACATTCTTTACTTGATACATTTATGTAAACATTGTCTGGCTGTGCTGGACTTCAGCTGATGAGTGCTGCAGTGAAAAACAGATGAGAAATAACTGCTGGCAACATTTACAACAGAATGACAACAGTTATAAATAAAATGCACCAGCAGCTTTCGAAGTAAATTAACTGAACTTTGGGAAGTTATAATATCTTAATGAATATTAATACTTGTACACAAAAGCAAATATGATAATTGTATGGGTTATAAAAAGTAGGAAAACATTTTTGTTGAAAATTTTGTCAGTTTTAAACCGCTTTAAGCTGGAGGGGGAGCGCACATGGGGGACCCAGGTGAGGGAGGGTGGGGTCCTGCTGAGCTCAAGCTGGAGGGGGAGCGCACATGGGGGACCCAGGTGAGGGAGGGTGGGTCCTGCTGAGCTCAAGCTGGAGGGGGAGCGCACATGAGGGACCCAGGTTAGGGAGGGTGGGGTCCTGCTTAAGCTCAAGCTGGAGGGGGAGCACACATGGGGGACCCAGGTTAGGGAGGGTGGGGTCCTGCTTAAGCTCAAGCTGGAGGGGGAGCGCACATGGGGGACCCGCCACTGTGCCCGATACCCCTTCCTGCCCACCACCCCCTTACGCCGCGGGTCGGCTAGTTAAGTTATAAAATGCCAACATATTCCATGAAACTGTGCAAAGAAAGAAACAAACATGGGGTACTAAAGCACCAACTTATTCCGTGGTGCTGTACATGGGGTACATAATACAGACAATGGTGTACACCAATATACAAAACACAGAATTAGTAATTACAGTGAGAGCCCTGCCCTTGCAAGCTTACAATCTAAAGAAATAGGAGGAGGGTTAGTATACAATAATCATACCTAGAAGCAGTGTTTTGTTTTTGTTTTTTTTTAGGATATCCAGTATGAGTTGGAGTTTAACTTGGCCTTAGGTCAAAAGGAATGTAGTTTGTGAACTGCAAATATTAGAGAATGGAGAGATGCATTGTTATAGAAAAACAGCTATATAACTGAAAATAAACATTTGGGAGTTTTCTTTACTACTAATTTTCTATTAAATATCCGCACTACACATACAATTCATTACATCATACTTTTATTTATTTTTTTTGCTTCAGAGTCACTTTAATAGTATCTAGATACAAAATGACTTGTATTGTGATGACTGTAGAATGTACTCTAGCTAATGTTACCTATTTCTATTTTAATGACCAGTCCTTTGAAAGGGTTAAATAAAAGGGGTTTATTTACATATGTACAAGTTACAGCATATAAAATATATATGAGGTAAGAAAGGATCCGCAACCAAACAAGGTTGGTGCAAAAACCTGGTTTTCTTTATTGGAAAAGCCACCTACAAAGTGCAATAAAATGACAGGCTCAACTGACTCGTATCGGGCCTACAATCTGCCCTTAGTCAGTTAAAATGAGCCTGTTCAGGAGGGAGTTCATGTAACAATTTAACAATATAATCTACTTCCTGTTTACACTTAGTGACTTTTTTACATTGCTTTTTTTTACCACTTTACCCCCACTGCTGCGGATATCTCCATCCCTTTTTCCATCCTTTCACCCCTCGGGATGGAGATATCCGCACCTCCCGCACTACCGCCGCTGTCCGCGCTCCGGCCGCCCGTGCACGCCGCCGCCCGGAGATCAATGAACGGGAAAAACCGTTTCCGTTCGTTGATCTAAGCCCCCGCAATGATCAGCTGCTTCTACAAGAAGCAGCACGATCATTGTGATTTTCCCACCCTTATTGTGCTTCCTGCAAGCGTACTTCCGGATGCTTGCAGGTCGCATGAACAAAAAAAAAAAAAAAAAAAAAATCACTGTGGCCATCTTATGGTCAAATAGTAAAACTACACCCTAAAGCATTTTTTACATACACACACATTAGTTTAACACAATAAATTAACTCATTACTTCCCACACTCCCCAATTTTTTTTTGTAATAAAAAAAATTACAATAAAAACAAAAACAGTTACCTTAGGGACTGAACTTTTAAAATATTTATTTCAAGAGGGTATAACACTGTTTATAAACTATGGGCTTGTAATTAGGGATGGACGCAAAACTAAAAAAAAAAAAAAAAACACCTTTATTTCCAAATAAAATATTGGCACCAAACATTGTGATAGGGACATAATTTAAATGGTTTTATAACCGGGACAAAAGGGCAAATACATTTCTCGGGTTTTAATTACAGTAGCATGCATTATTTAAAAACTATAATGGCCGAAAACTGAAACAATTATTTTTTTCCAACATTTTTTCCTATTTTCCCATTAAAACACATTTAGAATAAAATAATTCTTGGCATAATGTTCCACCTAAAGAAAGCCTAATTGGTGGCGAAAAAGACAAGATATAGTTCATTTCATTGCAATAATAATAAAGTTATAGACGAATGAATGGAAGGAGCGCTGAAAATTGCTCTGGTGCTTCAGGGGTAAAACCCGTCAGTTGTGAAGTGGTTAAAGACACTTCTTGTTGATATTATTTTGAATGTTTTGTACATTTATAAACTGTTTCCATATGTCATTTAATAGGAGTGTATGTAATGTCTCTTTAAGGAGTGGGCTGTTTGGGGTATAGGGTGGAGTTAGCTCTCCCACATACATATAGCCCCCCTCCTGAACAAGCTCATTTTAACTATGACTAAGGGCAGATTGTAGGCCTCATACGCGTCCGTTGATCCTGTCGTTTTATTGCACCTTGTAGGTGGAGTTTCCAATAAAGAAAACCAGCTTTTTGCACCGGCCTTGCTTGGTTGCGGACCCTTTCTTACCTCATCCATGGTTTGACCTGGCTTGCCTGATCCTGCACCTACTGGTATGGTTGAGCGTTTTTAAACTCTTTGCATATAAAATATATGATTACATAATTGCGGGCTCAGTGTACTGTACTACTAGGAGCATTGTGAGTGAGTGAGTGAGTGAGTGAGTGAGTGAGTGAGTGAGAGAGAGAGAGAGAGAGAGAGAGAGAGGGAGGGAGGAGCAGATGAGTGAGCCCGCTACAGCGGCCTTTTTATACTGGAGCACCACCTATACTGGGGCACCAGCTACACCAGGCTACCTATACTGGGGCACCAGCTACACCAGGCTACCTATACTGGGGCACCAGCTACACCAGGCTACCTATACTGGGGCACCAGCTACACCAGGCTACCTATACTGGGGCACCAGCTACACCAGGCTACCTATACTGGGGCACCAGCTACACCAGGCTACTTATACTGGGGGAACCTATACCAGGCTAGGGCAGGGGGATGAGCCAAGACAGAAGGGGCCAAGAGGTAGCAGGCAGAAAAGAGGCACAGGGAGAAAAGAGATGAGACGGGAACATGAGGTCACACAGAGGGACACGAAAGAGGCACAAACTGAGGAGAGAGAGTGGGACAAAAGAGGCACAGGAAGAAAAGAGAGGGACAAAAGAGAATGGGTAACTGTAACGATTGTGGAATTCTCTTCGTGATCAGCGCACAAGACGTGCGCTGACACTGCGGAAATCCTCCACAAGCGTATAATTTGCGGGAACCCAGCAAAAGGTGCAAAGCACCTGTAGAGGGAAATTCCTGTCGACAGGGCGAGCTGTGGAGTGCAGAGGAACAGCTCCTCTGCCCTACCACACACGCCAGACAGGAATTGTACGAAGGGCAGAAACGCAGGGCAAGATAGATCAGAAAGGGGGAGATCAAAGTGACAGAGGGTATGTGTGTTCACCAAACTAGTCGCCACTCTGCGACGATGAACACACAACCAGGAAGACAAAGCGAGAAGGCAATCGCCGGAGATGGCGATTGCTAACAGTGACACAAGACCGAATAAGCACAGATGAGGAATGTATGTTTGTCCACCAATCCAGCCGCCACCTGCGACGGTGGACACACAACAGAAGAAACCAAGTGAGAACGCAATCGCAAGAGAAGCGATTGCGGAAGAGAATGAGCACAGGGACAGATTGTATGTGTGCGCACCAAACCAGTCACCAACCCGCGACGGTGCTCACACAACAGCAGATATGAAGTAGGAACGCAATCACGAGAGAGGCGATTGCCAGAGGTGACACAAGGCTACAGCAAGGCAGAGCACGAGAGTAGCAAAGGCACAGCAAATCATACAATGAGGAGATACGGAAAATAACAAACGCTAGCTAAACGCGAACACCGCACTCATTCGCAACAGTGCACGCGTTTATGCGCGGTCTCCACGTGATAAGCACAATAGAGACAAGCACGCCTAACTAACCACCGACAGACAAACATGAAACAGAGGACGCGAGCGCTTGCTTAACTGTTACCTCACCGAGCCTCCAGCAAGCGTTCGTAGCGGATAAGACAGACACACGAAAACATGAACAAGCGAGAGATAGGATACACAGCACTAGCGAAAGTGGCTAGTGCGATCCAGGAAGACAGACCAGAAGGATCCACAGCGCTAGCGCAAGATGCTAGTGCGATCCAAGTACAGAGTAGCAGACCAGAAGGATCCACAGCACTAGCGCAAGAGGCTGGTGCGATCCAGGAAGACAGATCAGAAGGGGCTACCAGTAACAATCGCTGTTCCGGTTAGCACCCAGACACACCGAAAGATTTCCTGTCGACCACCGCTGGGACAGGACAATCGCAACATACAAACAAAACAGATAAGCAATCCTGCCTAGTGCAGTCCCAGGAATTACTCTAGGCTAATCTTCAAACAAAGAGCAAGGCTGACACTCCAGGCGAGTGTCCCACAGGACTAAGGCCCGGTGCACACCAAAAACCGCTAGCAGATCCGCAAAATGCTAGCAGATTTTGAAACGCTTTTTCTTATTTTTCTATGGCGTTTTGCTAGCGTTTTTGCGGATTGCTGCAGCGGATTTCAGTATAGTAGATTTCATATATTGTTACAGTAAAGTTGTTACTGAACAGCTTCTGTAACAAAAACGCCTGCAAAACCGCTCTGAACCGGCGTTTTTCAGAGCGGTTTGCGTTTTTCCTATACTTAACATTGAGGCAGAAACGCACCCGCAATCCAAAAAAATACCTCACCCCGGCATTTTTCGTTTCTGCAAAACGCCTCCTGCTTTGGTGTGAACCACCCCATTGAGATACATTGACCAAGCGGATCCGCAGCCGCAAGCGGCTGCAGAAACGCTGAAAAAGCCGCTCAGTGTGCACCAGCCCTAACTCTTATGACCAGCAACTTACTGTGGGAAACATAGCTCTTTATAGAGCAAGCCCACAAGGTATGTGGCTAGGCAATCTGCAGGACAAATGTATGCAAATTCCCCAGCAGCAGCAAGCTGCATAACTGACAAAAGGTCTCTCTTCCAGAGACCTGCAGAATGCAGACCTGAACAGTGGTCAAAAGGCTGCCTGCCTGCGCAGGCAGCCACGCGGATCCTCACAGTAAAGGATAACAACGGACCTACAAGTCCCTATCTCATTTGTTAACCAGGGACTAACTGTATTTTGCTAGTATTTGGCCCCACCCACAACATGCCATGTAACACTCACTTTTTGCCGCATCACGCTTTGCATGCCGCTTTCTTCAGTGTTGGAGCCATGCACATTTTTTGCTGCAGCACACTTTGCGCACGGACATGGGGGTAGGGTGGCTAGTGGGCGGGCACAGCAACCAGTGGGTGGGCCCAGGCCTGATGATATGTAGGGGCCCCAAAATTTCTGATGGTGGCCCTGTCTGGATACAACAGGTATAGAGACCCCTCCTCCATGGGAGGTCATTCAGGTATTAGTTGGATTGTGTACGTGCCAGGCCCAGCAACCATTGTGTTGATAAACCAGGCTTCTCTCAGCTTGTGTAGACATCTCCTCACTGACCATTCGCAGGGGCTGGGGTCAGTGCCTGAGGACTTAGCCACTGTCTTTGCTGTTTGTTGTTTACTCATATGTAGCTGTTGTGTGGCTGTAAAAAGTCATTTATGAAACAGGCTTTTGCTTAAAGAGAATCTGTACTCTAATATTCTTACACTAAAAAGCATACCATTCTATTCATTATGTTCTCCTGGGCCCCTCTGTGCTGTTTCTGCCACTCCCAGCTGCAATCCTGGTTTGTAATTAACAGTTTTAGGCAGTGTTTACAAACAAAAGCCTGGCGTCTAACCAGAGTATCATAGGCTGAGAACTAGCTTACTGTGTGACTCATGCAGAGCTTGGAGGGGGTGTGTAAAGCTTCTGCCAATGGCAAGCAGTGCTGCACATTCCACACATTCCAGCCTCAGCCCGACAGACACGACAGAGGAAAGGAGATAAGATTTATTAGAGACAGTGCAAGTAGGAAAAAAGACTGCAGTAAGACAGACCACATTAGAACAGTAATAGGAACTTATAGGACAGAAGAATTAAGGCTCACCATTTTGTTACAGAGTCTCTTTAAGGCCCGGCTGATCAAATAGATTCACTGCAAATCTCTCATAGCAACATAAATGTCCGGACAAGCTTTTCCATGAATGCACACATACAAATATACAGTTTATACTAATAAAATACAACATTGGTAAATAAAAAAAATAGTATGTCAAAGTAGAGTATCCCTTTAAGCCAGCCCAAGTCTCTCTAAGCATTTTAATTTTTTTTTTATTAAATATCAATATGTCTACATGTGCAGCACTAAACGGGATGCAAAAGATTGACATACAAAAATTATGTAAATGGCAAAGTGAACGTCCGACAGCTGTGAGATTAGTGTGCAGCGTCGCGACAGATCCGCGGCTGGTTGACTAATTAATAGGCATAGGAACCCCAACCCTAAATCATAGTTCTGTTTCTGAAATATCTATTATTCAGAGCTTTGCAAATGAACATTTCTAAACCCAACCTTTACCATCTTGGAAGAAAAAAAAAAAAATTAAATCTGGTTGTTCACTGCACCTTTTCTGCCAAAGACAAAATGTGCTGTCATCAAATTATGGTAAAAGAGGCCGCATTAAAGAGACACTGTAGCGAAAACAACATATGATATAATTAGTTGTGTAGTACGGATAATTACTAGAACATTAGTAGGAAAGAAAATATTCTTATTTTTATTTTTAACATTGCATCATTCTCTAATATTTGCAACATTGCATCATTCTCTAATATTTGCAGTTTACTCTCTACTCAGCAATCTAAATGATTTTACAGAACAGGCCAGTGAACTTTTGAACTGTCCTCGGCCAGGTCCGGATTTAGGCCAAGGCCACCTAGGCCATGGCATCACAGGAGCAAGGGCACCCAAGCAGCAAGCTAAACTGGTGCAGCATTTGCAAGCTTGCCTGACCATGGTACTCGCCTGTGCACGTCTGCATTGTAGCCGGCGGCTATGGACAGCATTGGAGACAGAGAAGAAGAGGAAGCTCGGAGCACTGGAGATGAGCGGAGAAATAAGTGACACAGATGGCTGCTGCAGTGTGCAGGCAATCTGGCTACCTATTCTGAAAGGTCGGAAGGAGGGATTAAGGGAGTCATCTGGCTACATATACTGGAATGGGGGGGGGGGGGGGATGTTATCAGGTTACCTATACTAGAGGGAAGGTTCATCTTGCTACCTATACTGAAGGTGGGCGGCTGGTGACAGTGGCCTTGGGCGGTAAAGAGTACAAATCCGGCCCTGTCCTCGGCAGAGAAAAAGAAAATACAGTGACTATCTTCTGAAGCTTGTTCTCAACTGTCAGATCTCTGCGACAGAGTTTATTTTTTAAATTGTCTTTTGGATAGAAGAATTTGTCTTAAAATGAACAATAAATATGTCTACATGTGCAGCACTAAACGTGATGTAAAAGATGGATGTACTAAAATTATATAAATGGCAAAGTGAACGTCCGACAGCTGTGAGATTAGTGTGCAGCGTTGCGACAGATGCGCGGCTGGTTGACTAATTAAAGGAATTGGAACCCTAACCCTAAATCATAGCGCCGTTTCCGAAACATCAATTATTCAGTGCTTTGCAAATAAACATTTCTAAACCCAAACGTTAACCATATGGGGAAAAAAAATAAAAAATAAAAAAAACGGTTCTTCCCTGGACAAGACAAAACTTATCAAATTATGGGAAAAAGGCCCTATTAAAAAAGGAACCCTGAGCTCTAATTAAAAAATGAAATTTGGACTTACCTGGGGCTTCCTCCAGGTCCCCCGGTATCCTCTTCTTCCTTTTTGTGGTCCCGCTGGTGGATCCAGTAAGCAGCGTCTTTGGGTGAAGTCGCGTATGCGTAAATGAGCGGTAGAGAACTGCACAGGAGGCTTACAACAGTGGGCATGGTGACGCGACAGGCGCACGCAAGACTTCACCCAAAGTCACCGATTACCGGAGCCACCAGCAGGACCAGGAGAGGGAAGAAAAGGATGCCGGAGGACCTCGCAGGCAACAAGGGCTGGAGGAAGCCCCAAGTATGTCCAAATTTCGTTTTTATTTAGCACGCAGGGTCCATTTGTTTTCTAGTAGTGCACACAAGGCTGTTTTTTTTGGCAAAGACATTTAGGGCTTGTTCACTCTAAGAGCGATAGTGGGTTTTTTTGCTTTGTTTTTTTTTTAGTGCTGGCGATTTTAAAAATTGCCGTAAAAGCTCTAGTGCAATGTTGCTCTATGCGAGTGTTCTTACATGAGCGATGAGCTTTTTATCAAATCGCAAACGCAGCTCCAGCACCATTTTCTGAGTGTTTGCAATTCAATAGAAAGTATAGGGAAATCAGAATTCGAAATGCGATTTCCTGAACGCTTAATGAATAATTGACTTACTCATTTCCAGGTCAAAGAATACACTTGACAGGAAGTGGAAAAACAACATTTTTACACAAAAGGGCTTAGAAAAGTGAAAAAAAAAAAAAAAAAAAAGTCGCTGGGAAAAAAGCTGACAAAAAGCGCTCAGTGCTTGTGATAGCGTTGGCGATTTATAATATGAACAAGGCCTCAAGGCTATTACCTGGAGCGCCATTAGTTCTCAGGGCACATTTGGTAAATCCAGCAGTCAGCTCCAGGAGCACAGAGAAAAGAAAGCTTGGTGGCATTTAATTTGTCCATTTTAAGGCTGGTTTCACAGTGGGGCGTTACAGGTGCACGTTAGAGCAGCCTGTAACGCACCCCACCGCACAGCAATGAAAAATCAATGGGCTGTTCACAGTGCCCACGTTGCGTTACATAGTAACGCTGCGCCACCAGACAACGTACTGCATGCAGTACTTTCTAAGCGGCAGAGCCGCGTTAGGCCAGGCACATGGCTAATTAATATTCACTGCACTCAGTGATGTGCAGTGTTTACTTCCTGGAGCGGCCGCTCTGTGCAGTGATTGGCCGGCGGGACCATGTGATGCCGCATGCGCACAAGAGTGCGCATCACGGCATCACGGACGCCAGAGTGAGCTGCACAACGCGGCTCACTCTGACGTCCACCTTAGAGAGCACCAGGCGTTGCGTTAGGGGCACGTTATGCGACCATAACGTCCCCTAAAAATGCAACGTCCTGGTGTGAAACTAGCCTAAAGCTGCATAATTGTGCATCAAGCTGTAATTGTTTGCTTCTCATTAACTAGTGGTTATTAGGCATGGACAGTGAGATGCAAATCATTCTGAGTTAATGGTAATGTTGTGCCAACTTATTCATCTAAAGGTGGCCACACACACAATACAATAAAATGATCAGATTTTACAGCAATTCAATAAAAACAATCAGATCTCCCAAAAAAAATATCAAAAGCTTTTTTCATTCGACTGAAAAATCCGATCGGATTTCCAGTTTTTTTCGATTTTTATCTATCCGGAATGCCAGATATTTTTCTTCAATTTTTGTAAAGATTGTGTGGTGTGTGTTAGATTGTCAATGTATTAATATATAAACACCTAAGCAATTTTCCAGAGTTTCCAATCATTTTTATCATAATTGGGGAAAATTGAACACAGGTGTGTGGTGCATTGGTCAGATTTTTGAAATGTTACAATCAGTCAGAATAAATTGATTGCAATTCTTGAATTGAACAGATATTTCAAAAATTGTATGGTGTGTGGACACCTTTAGAATTAGACAAATCAAAAGCAGAATTGCCAAGCTGCACATATTTGCAGATCATCATAAAGCACCTACAGTAATTGACCATCCTTTTACCCTGCCAGACATTAACTTACACTAGGGGTAAGCAGCACAGTGTAACACTTAGAGCTGTCAACTTCACACATTCATTTCTAATAAATAGATTTGCTGTACAAGCATATGATATTTGCACGTATACATATCTTGCCACTTGTTGATTTTGCCACAGTTTGATGCCTATAGAATAGCAATATAATATTACCGATATTTTACTATTGGTTTCCTCACTTGTATGCCTCACACTAACCTCTCTACCAAACACTAAGCCCCCACCTATGTCTAACACTCTCCCTAACAATCACCACTATCCCATCCCTAACTGTAGGTATCAGAACCAAACATCGTCTGGTTATAGGCAGACCCCGCCAACATTAGCTACATGTTTGTACCGATGTCCAGAGCTTGGCTAGTACTAGCCAAACCCCTGCCATCATTAACAGCCTTGGGCAGTGCGGGCAAGGTGACTGCTCTGGGCACAGACCGGCATTAGAAGAAAGGGGGTGCAGGCAGAAGGACATAACCGCTAGATGGTGGGAAGCTAGTGGCATGCAGTGCAGCTAGGGATGATCGTAGTCAGCCAACTTCACTACGCTGGAACTACGCAGTTTTCTGCAATTACGCTTCGCAAACTACGGCTACGAAATCAGAAACTTCACTACGTTTGCATTTTGTAGACTACGCATTAAAATACGGAACCTTCGCGTATTGCGAAGCGTAGTTGATGCGGACGCTCATGCGGAAAAATTTCCACAATAATCCACTAACTATGCGCATGGGTGAACTAATATAAGCGTACATTCCACCTTCCAATGTGGAATTGTATACGTATAGAAGGGCTTCTATACGTTTGTCTGCCGCCTGCAATGGCAAGATTTAGACCCAAGGGAGCTAGGTATAGTATACAGTAAAAAAAAACACCCCATCATTAAACATTTACCATCCATTACACATTTTGTCAAATCAAATGACTTTTCTAGTCTATTAAGATCGGCAGGGTGGCTGCGCAGCACTATTTTTTGGATTTTTTTTTTAAATCATGTAGCTAGCCTAGCGTCACAGGTAGTCCCGATCGACCCCTTAGCACTGCCTGGCACTGATTGGCCAGGCTGCGCACGGGGTCTCGGGGGGGGGGGGGCCTTAATGCGGCAGGTAGCGGCGGTGATCGTCTCCAACACGCAGCAAGCAAAGTGCTTGGTGCGTGTTTTAAAAAACAATTGTGAAAATTGGCCCAGCAGGGCCTGAGCGGTGCCCTCCGGTGGTCATGGACGAGCTGAGCTCGTCCATACCGCCAAGGAGGTTAAGGCCTGGAACCCACTAGGAGTGCTTTTCTGAGTGCTTTATGATTTGCTAATGTAACGCAATGGGTGTGATCCCATTTGAGGGATGCAATTTTATAGAAATCCCCTACAGCATTGCATTAGCAAGAGCTTTTTAAAATCATTAGCGCTTAGAAAAGGCTGCTAGTGGGTTTGCATCCTAATTCCTAGCTGGGAAAGGTGACAATTGGTATCTGTTGTAAGGGTCACTTTTTTTTTTTGTGTGTGTGTGTGTGTGGGGGGGGGGGGGGGGGGGAGGGGATTTTTTACCCTTAAAGTTGGAGTTTTTAATAATTGTTTTGCCTTGTGTTACTGCAAAACAAGTGGGGAGAGACCAAAAAGAAGAAAAAAAAAATACAACAGAAAAATAAAACAGCAGAGAGAATTCTAACCGGTTGTACAGTGCAATTAGAGGGGGAAAAAAAAAAAAAAAAAAAAAAAAAAATAGAGACACCTGTTGATGGGTCAAGCTAAGGAGTCGGCCCGCACGTACTTCTCTCGCAGCCGCCCTCATTCATCCCGCTTATTTTTCTTTTATTGTTAGGTTATACTGGTACAACATTGCAATAGACTCACAATTATTGCTTTCATTCTTCTGCCCTTTAATGATCTAGCAACAGAGCGCCGAGATCAACCCATTACAAAACACATATTTTCTTGAATGCAGAGAACTTTATCGTCATTACAGAAATAAACATTCCATCTCACCGCAGATGCTCCTTAGGGCTGCACATCAAAAACAACAAAGAGCGCAAGCAGCACAAAAAGCCGCCGACGCTTGGAAGAGAAATTAACTTTGTATTTTCAGCACAATTTAAGATAACTATCTAGATTTCTGGCTTTCAACAAAAGAGAACGGAATTGTAATATTTTATATGGGATTCATTATTTTGCTACTGGAATCTGTTCAACTTTTCCAGCTCAATTTGTTGAAAACCCAATAATATGGAAAGAATTCAAAACTCAGTATAGAGAAGGGGACCCAACCCCAGGCCCAGGGCAGTTATGTAGACCTTGGAAAGGAGCCACAGAGATGCCAGACATCAGTTGGATGTCTCTTCACGGCCTAGAAGACAGAGGCACCTGGTGCACCAGGTAGACCAGGTGGCCCTTTGGAGCGCTGTGCGGGGGAGGGAGGGGCTTGCTACGTGGAAGCAGGGGCAAATCCAGGATTTCCAAGGGGGGGGTTCCTGAAAGCGGTGTGTGGGCGTGGCCAAAACATGGTGTGGGTGGAGCCAAATACTAGCAGTTTCTAGGCTAAATTGCACCCAGGGTGAGGGCGTAAAATGCGCCCCCAACGTTTAGACAGGTATAGGTGCCCGCAGTATAGGTAGCCAGCTATAGGTCCCCCCCCCAGTATAGGTAGCCCATATAGTTGCCCCCAGTATAGGTTAGATAGGTATATGCCCCCAGTATAGGTTAGATAGGTATATGCCCCCCAGTATAGGTTAGATAGGTATATGCCCCCCAGTATAGGTTAGATAGGTATATGCCCCCCAGTATAGGTTAGATAGGTATATGCCCCCCAGTATAGGTTAGATAGGTATATGCCCCCCAGTATTGATTAGACAGGTATATGCCCCCCAGTATAGGTTAGATAGGTATATGCCCCCCAGTATAGGTTAGACAGGTATATGCCCCCCAGTATAGGTTAGACAGGTATATGCCCCCCAGTATAGGTTAGACAGGTATATGCCCCGCAGTATAGGTTAGATAGGTATATGCCCCCCAGTATAGGTTAGACAGGTATATGCCCCCCAGTATAGGTTAGATAGGTATATGCCCCCAGTATAGACTAGATAGGTGGAGGAAGGTGCCCCTGTGTGGGGAGAAGATTGCCCTGGGAAGAGAAGAGAGAAAAAAATTGTGGCGGCGCCAATAAGGGATGTGGGAGCCGGCTTTATTCCTCGCTCCCTCCCTCCCTCTGAATTCCCCTCACCTGCGGTGATTGTGTGCCCGGCTCCCCCATGAGTGTGTGCGCAGCGGAGCGGTAGGTCCTCTTACCGCAGATCAGGCGCATCGGCAACTGGAGTCTCCTGCTTCCTGTTTACCATGACGTCACAGGAAGCATAGAGACTAGTTGCCGGTGCGCCTGATCTGCGGTAAGAGGACCTACCGCTCCGCTGCGCACACACTCATGGGGGAGCCGGGCACACAATCACCGCAGGTGAGGGGAATTCAGAGGGAGGGAGGGAGCGAGGAATAAAGCCGGCTCCCGCATCCCTGGGCCCCTCGCTCTAGTCAGAGTCCTTCTCGCCGCACACAGATATGAGCAGGCGGCAGCTGTGCATCTGTGGCTGCCGCTGCTCAGATTTAGAGGGAGACTTCCGGTCTTGGTGCAGGGGGGTGTTCTGTACACCCGGAACAACCCCTTCCGTGCGCTTCTGGGAAGGGTGGTGGGGCGACAACTACGGCTACCCCCGCCAGATGGTGGCTGCAGCCCGCACAGTCTGAGATCCGGCAGGGCAGAGCAGGGCTACATGAAAATGGCGTCCAAAGCCCTGCACTGGATACCCATTTGTGCCTCCAGCGCAGCGCTTTGGGTGCCAATTTCCCGTAGCCCTGCTTTGCCTGGCAGCGCGGGAGTTTTGCAGCAGGACTTGCTGCACTAAAGATCATCTGAGGAGAAATGTGCGGGAGGCCTGGAGAGGAGTCTTCTGTCAGGTGAGTAAATGTTTTTCTTTACATGTGCTTCAGTAGCAACAGGGCAATAAGGGGGCACTAATGAAGGGGGAAAGGGGGGGGGGGGGGGGGGAGAAGAAAAAAAAAGCCTACACATGCATAATTTTCTGCTGAAACGCTGCTGCAATAAGTATTTCCTGGTGAAACGCTGCCACATTATGATTAGGGGGGGAGGGCACCACAGGTTTTCTTGCCTAGAGTCACAACAAAATGGCTGGAGGCACCCCTGCTAGAAGATCCATCTTTGCTAGTACAAGCAACTTCCATAGGTAAAACCTTGTTCACACTGAAGCGCACAGCAATGCAAGTGAATGGGTGCGCTTTTTAGCACATAGAAGCGCATAGCAATGCGCTTTCAAGATGCATTTTTACCCCTAATTTAACTGGTTGTTGACCGACGCAGTACATATCTACGTTCAGCAGGTGGTGCTGCGGCTCTGACTAGACAGATTCAATGTCTCACTGAATTGCGCATCCCCGCTGATCTCGCCGCTCTGCACCCACCGCAATTCGCTCGTTCTGCCATCTATAAAAGACGGCTGAGCTCTGTAAGCAGGTCAGGAGCAGTTTTCATTGGCTCCTGACCGTGTGATCTCGGAGAGCCAATCACATTGGCTCCCACTGATAGACCGAGTCAGGAGCCAATGAATAGCAAATCCACCTTAAATGCTAGAAGCGCTAAATTTGCAGGATATGTTAAGGAGATCATTAGGAATAAGAGGAAAAAACAATTTTTTAAGAAGACCTTATAGTTTGAGAAAATCGATTTTAAAGTTTCAAAGGAAAAAAGTATACTTTTAAATGCGGTAAATGTCACTTTTAGTAGCAAACCTAACGGTAGTGTAATTTTACATGCATCAAACGAAAGAGCAATACATTTCCTGACAGGGTTTCCAGGGGGTCCATACACAGCCGCAGCGCTTTGGCCAGGGATCGCTATACAGCCGCAATATGGCTGTATGAAGATCCCTGGCATTTTTTCCTATTTTCCCAATTTTTTTTTATGTTTAGAGTGGGAATTTTTTTTTTTTTTTTTTTTTTTTTTTTTTAAATTATGTGGGGTCCCCCCTCCTGAAACTTTTTAACCCCTTGTCCCCCATGCAGGCTGGGATAGCCAGAATGTGGAGCTCCGACCGATTGGGACTTCACACCCTGACTATACCAGCTGCAAAAAAGGTCCCCTAATGCCGATTTTTGTTCCGGGGTATATGTTGGGGGGGGGGGCAGGTTTATTTTGCCCTGGGGCCCCATTGTTGCTTAAACCGGCCCTGTCGGGCAGTTTTCTTCTGTGCAGCTAAAAATGAGGCTTGTATAAGAGAAACAAACTTCTGATGCTGTGAAACTGTTAAAGAAACATCAGGCCTTTTCAGTGCTGCCGAGTCGATTTTTAGTCTGGAGGTTCACTTTAAAGAGGAACTGTTGCGAAAATCTTAAAATTTAAAAAGGGACTCTGAGCAGTGAATAAAAACAAAATCTGAACTTACCTGGGGCTTTCACCAGCCCACCCTAGGTCGGGAGGTCCCTCTGCGTCCTTCTGGCTCCTCTCCACTAGCGTCGTGACGGGGGTGCGACCAGCACCAGGTGGGGTGACCCCAGCCTCCCTAGAGGGGGTGCGCTGTTAAGGAGGGGGACCCTCCCTTCCTCCCCCAGGGCTGCCCTCCGTGCTCCCCCTCCAGACTGCAGAGAGCAATGCGCAGGTAAGCCGGTACTAAACTGCTCACCTACCTGGTTCCAATCGCCGCTGGTCTTCTCCTCTCTGCACGGGACTATTTTTTAATGCCATTTTTTTCCCTGCATGTTTGTGTGTTTAATGCATGTTTACGCCTGTTGCCGCACTTTTTTCCCACAATATACCCGCATGCGTAAAACATGCAGAAAAACGTTAGTGAATGTGGAAAAAAAAATGCAGGCATTCCCGCTGCCAGTAATTTAGCGGGAAAAAAGTCCTTTACTGCATGGCAGATTGTGAATAGAGACCATTGTGTCAGTGTTAGGCCTCTTTTCCACAAACTGTTGAACTGTGTGCTCAGCAAGCAGTTACCAGGCAGCAACAAGCAGTTGTGAGAGTATGAGAGGCATTTCACTGCCTGTAAACAGTCCTTGGAAAAGATGCCTTACAGTCAGGGATGCTTACCGACCTCAATCATGAGTAATCACTCGTGATTACTCGTGATTCAAATGAGGTTTAATTGGCGCATGTGTGCAGCGGGGATACAAGGGGTTATTTACCCATAATTCCCCCATCCGCCCTGCATTCCAAAGAGCTTTCACGTATCCTATTGGTCCCGTTGCAAGCCTCACCACGGCGCACTTCCTCCAAGCCGGAAGGAGGTAGTGCGCCGGCGTGAGGCTTGCAATGCGACCAATAGGACACGTGCAAGCTGTTTGGAATGCAGGGCGGACAGCAGAATTATGGGTAAATAACCCCTTGTATCCCTGCCGCACATCTGTGCCAATTAAGCCTCATTTGAATCATGAGTGATTACTCGTGATTGAGGTCGGTGAGTATCCCTGGTTACAGTGCACAAAACAGTGTCTGTTACAATGCATTTGGTCAGTGTTAAAGTACCGTCAGGCCTGTTCAAAGTGGGGCAGCGTAAAGGAGTTTTTTGTTTTTTTTGAGTTTTTTAACATACATCCATAGAAAAAGAACATCCCCCCCCCCCCCCCCCCCCCCCCCCCCCACACACACACACACACACACACACACCAACCCCAAGGAGTTCGAGTCCCCCAAAAGGATGGATCATATCATAAAAAAGACACTGAGTTACTTACCGGTAACGTCTTTTCCAGGAGTCGGAAGGACAGCAACCCAGATGAGATTACCCTTCCACCTACTATTGGACAGGAAGAGGTTAATCCATGGAACCAGGCAGGATATATATATATATATCTGCCCCTACCAGACATACCTCAGAAATAACAAAGATATCATAAATACTGCTTCAACAAACTTTATTTACAAATACAAATAACCCACTTAGGGCGGGTAGTAAGGGTGCTGTCCTTCCGACTCCTGGAAAAGACGTTACCGGTAAGTAACTCAGTGTCTTTCCCAGGGTCGTCTCCAAGACAGCAACCCAGATGAGAATCAAAGATTACATAGCATTAGGGTGGGACCACAGCATGAAGAACTCTCCTTCCAAAGGTCAAGTCCCTCCTAGAATCTAAATCCAGCTTATAATGTTTTACAAAAGTATTTCTACTAGACCAAGTAGCTGCCCTGCAAATTTGATCAATCGATACTCCAGCCTTCTCCGCCCAAGAGGCGGAAATGGATCGAGTCGAGTGAGCTCTAACAATACTCGGTATTTCCTTGCCCTGAGATTGGTAAGCTAGAACGATAGCCTGTCTAATCCATCTTGCGATGGTAGCCTTAGAGGCCTGACCACCTCTATTGATACCTGAAAAAAGAACAAACAATGCCTGAGATTTCCTCCAAGGTTTTGTAACTTCCAAGTACTTGATAACACAACGTCTAACATCAAGACAGTGCAACCGTCTCTCTTTATCATTAGATGGCTCATTACAAAATGATGGTAGATATATCTCCTGAGACCTGTGGAAACGAGAACACACTTTAGGCAAGAAAGCTGCATCAAGCTTAAGAGTCACTCTATCCTCTGAAATGATACAGTAAGGTTCAGCAATGGATAAGGCCTGTATCTCCCCCACACGTCTTGCAGAGGAAATGGCCAACAAGAAGGCAGTCTTTAAAGTCAATAATTTTTCTGAAATCTCCTCTAATGGTTCAAAAGGTTCATCCATGAGTGCTTGCAGAACCAGATTTAAGTCCCAAGGTGGAACCTGACTTCTAATCACCGGCCTAATTCTGTGCACTGCTCTAAAGAAGCGAATGAAAAACTCATCTTCTGACAGTTTTCTCTGCAAAAAAACACAGAGCCGCAGTTTGTACTTTCAGAGTACTTGCACTCAGTCCTTTTTTCAGGCCAGACTGCAGAAACTCCAAAGCAGAGTAAGATTCCTCTCTGTTCCTACTATTCTCCATACACCAATTGTTATAAACACGCCAAGCCTTGAGATATATCTTTCTCGTAACCATTTTCCTGCTCAGTAACAAAGTCTCTGTCAGGTCTTTAGAAAATCCCTTACCTCTCAGGAGTTCGCTCTCAGCATCCAGGCTGATAGATGCAACATCTTTACCTGAGGGTGGCAGACTGGACCTTGCGTCAGCAAGTCCTGGCGATCTGGCAGCAGTATTGGCTCCGCTACAGCTAGCTTCCTCAGCAGTGAAAACCACGATCTCTTTTGCCAAAAAGGAACGATCATTATTGCCACCAAACCATCCCGGTTGATCTTGTTGAGAGTCCTGGAAATCAGATTGAAAGGAGGGAACACATATAGAAGAGGGAAGTTCCATCTGAGTGAGAAAGCGTCCACTGCCCAGGGCTTGTCGCTCGGGCACAGGGAACAAAACATCTGACACTTGGCATTCTGCTTGCTTGCAAAAAGATCTATGGTCGGCATTCCCCAGTCGGACACTATTTCTAGAAAGACTTCCTGATTCAGGGACCAACTGTCCTGATTCAGTTCTGACCTGCTGAGAAAGTCTGCTACTTGATTCAAAATACCCCTGAGATGTACTGCTTTTAACGAAGCTAAATTCTTTTCCGCCCATAAGAGGATCCTCTCTGCTCTCATCATGATGGTCCTGCTCCTTGTTCCCCCTTGATGATTTAGGTAAGCGACAACTGTGCTGTTGTCTGACCTGATGGTTACATGCTGAAATCTTATCTGATCCTGAAAATGCAACAAAGCTTGTCTCACTGCCTCCAGCTCCCTGATGTTGGAGTGTGCTAGCCTCAAGGAACTGTCCCAGGTCCCCTGGATTGGTGAACTGTCCATATGAGCACCCCATCCCCAACTGCTGGCGTCTGTAGTGATGATCCTCTGGGTTGGAAAGTCCCACAGGCAACCCACTGTGAGCTGACTTGGTTCCGACCACCACTGAAGCAAGGTTTTTATGTAATAGGGGATGAACACCTTTTTGTCCAGATTTCTGACTCCCCTGTTCCAAACCTGCAAAATCCACAGTTGGAGCTGTCTGGAATGCAGTTGGCCCCACTGGACAGCCGGGAATGAGGATGTCATAAGTCCTAGTAAGGACATAGCGCCCCTTATGGAGATGGTAGAAACTTCCTGAAAGGAGAAAACATTTGTTAGTAACAAGTCTTTTTTGGGTGAAGGTAGATAAACTTTCTGATTGACAGTGTTAATAATAAAGCCTAAGAACAAAATAGTCTGTGATGGCTCCCAAGAAGACTTTTTCCAGTTAATAATCCAACCCAGGGATTCCAGCACCTCCAGTGAGGTCTGGACCCTTGTAGTAACCGCCAAAGCGGAGTCCCCCCAAAAGAACAGGTCATCCAGGTAGGCAATCACCTGTACATTATTCAGTCTCAGATAGGCTAACACTTCAGTCATTATTTTTGTAAAAAGCCAGGGGGCAGATGACAAGCCAAATGGTAATGCCGTGAACTGGTAATGCCTTACCTCTTCGTGATGACGGACCGCAAACCTCAGGTACGCCTGTGAGTCCAGATGGATCGGTAGATGTAAGTAAGCGTCTTGGAGGTCCAGAGACATCATAAATGCATCCTTTTGTAGTAGGCTCAGCACTGAGCGGATGTTGTCCATCTTGAACTTCCTGTATTTGATGGATTTGTTGAGAAGCTTCAGGTTGAGAATAAGCCTGTAATCGCCTCCTTGTTTCTGTACTAGAAAGATTGGCGAGTAGAATCCTCTCCCTTCTTGGCATCGAGGAACTTGCCTTATGACTCTTTTCTCCAACAGATCTGACACAGCCACCTGTAGAGCTGAGGACATTGCTTGAGATGGGGGAAGTGATGTCAGAAAGAATCTGGTTGGGGGGACTTCTGTAAATTCTAGCCTGTAACCTTCCAAAATGATCTTCAGCAACCATTCGTTCTGGAATAGGGACTCCCAGTTCTCGAAGAAGTGTGCCAGTCTTCCCCCTACTGGTATCCTGGCGTCATTGCTTCTTTGGTTGATTAGAGGGATTATGCATGAAGGGGGTGGAGGGCTTCCCTTTCTGATCCTTTTGTGGTCTCCACTGCCTCCTATTGGACCTGTAGTTTGGATCTTGACCTCCTGATGAGCGAAAGGGCCGTTTAAACCTAAACACTTTCTTTCTTTCCGGGAAGTTCTTCTTGTTGTCTGCTGTTCTATCCAATGTCTCATCTAGCTTGGTGCCAAACAACAAAGCGCCTTCACAAGGTACTCCACACAACTTCACCTTAGATGATGTATCTCCATTCCATGTTCTGACCCATATTCCTCTCCGCGCAGAGTTTGCTAAGGCTGCTGTTCTTGCTGTTAACCGAACTGAGTCATCTGCAGCGTCACAGAGATAATTTACAGCATGAAATATATTAGGCAAAGATTTCAAGATAACTTCTCTGGAAGAACCTCCTGCAATATGCATTTCTAACTGCGACAACCAAACTTTAAGTGACCTAGAAAAAGCTGTGGCTGCAATGCCCGGTAAGAAATTAAGGGTGGCCGACTCCCATGCTCTCCTTAGAAGATTATCAACCTTCTTATCCAGTGGATCTTTCAATACACCAAAGTCCTCAAACTGCAAAGCTGATCTTCGAGAAACTCTAGACAGGGCAGGATCTACTTTTGGGACCGGGCCCCAATACTTCTGGTCTTCTGGTCTAAAGGGATATCTTCTACCCATAGATCTGGGCCAGAAGGCTCTTTTCTCTGGAAATTCCCATTCTTTTTTAATCATTTCTTTTAGGGAGTTATGAACAGGAATGAAACTTTTCTTGCCTTCTGCTAAACTTTGGTACATCTTATCCAATGTGGACAGATTACGCTCCTCCTCCTTAATGTCCATAGTCGCATACATAGCACATAACAAACTATCCACATTCTCAGTGGCGAAGGCAAATCTTTGCACTTTAATCCCCTCCATAGGTCTTTCCTCCTCCTCATCAGAATCAGACATTTCCTCTAAGGAAGAGATCTCCCCCTCTGAAAGTTCTATCTCAGAGTTCTCAGCATGATGCCTCCTTCTAACTGGCTGTAGCATCTGTAGTGGCTGAGCAGATACCCTCGGGGACACTGTGACTGGCGTGGATCCTGATATCCTATTAGGGGAATTTTGAACAGGATTAGAGGCAGGAGAAGTACTGGTAGTAGCGGAAGTAGAGGGACAAACTGGAGTCTCTTTAAACGCCTGTAAGGTTGATGCTACTTCCGACTTCATCCAGCCCATAAGATCCTTAAATATAGAAGGAGATTCCTCCTTAATCAACTCCTGGACACAGGATTGACATAGAGGCTTACTAGAAGCTTGAGGTATTTTAGCAGCACATAAAACACATTTCTTCTTATCTCTTTTTTGCTCTGGCATTGCAACAGCTACAGATGTCATAGGGGTAGCAGCTGAATCGCCGGAGGGGCGAGCCTGACTCTGGCTACCCTTTTTGGGTTCCTTCCCCCTGGCAGCCTTGTCAATTTTTGGCTGAAAAGTAATGGGAGAAAAAGAACCAATGAGCCCATCCTGTTCACAGAAACTACATATATAATCACATATATATATATACATACACACACACACACACACACATATACATACACATACATACATATACATACATATATATATACACACACACACACATGTGCAGTCATAAATCACAGCACATACCACTGCCACAGCGTCCGGTGTGCTTTCAGTTGTCTCCATGCTGGCTTACAACAAAATGATCCAGCAGAGGAAGACGTTTTAAAAGGAACTGGTATGTGCGCATCCAAAAATTCCCTCCCAGCAACCATAACCAACCTTAGGGTTCCTGGAACATCATTGCGCATCCCACTCTGAAGCCTCCGGCGCTGAAGGGGTTAATTCCTCCTCCCCTCGTGGCCATGCTAACCCGGCTTTCGGCAAGACTAGGGGGCGTGTCCTGCCACCACGCTGCCGCCCCCTGCCGCCGCCGCGAATCACAGCGCATTCCCTGGTCAATCTTCCGCTCCAGGAACTGCCGACGTCATGAAGAGTCATCTGACTCTCCCAGCCAATCACAGCCGCCCTGCCCGCGCGTCTACGCGTTCAAAGCGGCCGGACATTCCACAAACTGTAACGACAGGGAGACGGCCGCTCTCCCTAGCTGATCCGCTCTGGCCAGCATGCACGGAAGACCCCCGCTCCAGGACCCCACCATCTGGCGTCAGCCCTCAGAAAATCCATGACCTCCTCCGTCCGTGGACAGGAATAAAACTGAGGTATGTCTGGTAGGGGCAGATATATATATACACCCTGCCTGGTTCCATGGATTAACCTCTTCCTGTCCAATAGTAGGTGGAAGGGTAATCTCATCTGGGTTGCTGTCCTGGAGATGACCCTGGCAAAAAACTGATATCTAGACCACTTAAAGAAAACCTGAACTGAAAATTAAAAGTCAAAATAAGCATACACAAGTCATACTTACCTTCCATGTAGTCTACTCCTCAGTGTCTTTCTCCTGTCCCGCATCCTGTTTGTTCACTGTGATCAAGGGAATTTTCCACCCTCCATTTTGAAAATTACCATTACCCATAACAGCTTTCTGGTCAGCACACAGTTAGACTGTAACATCTCCCACTTGAGCCATAGGGAAACATGGACCTTTACCTGATACATCAGTTTTCCTCTCAGCAATAACTGACAGCAACTGATATTTTACTGACAGCAACTGATATATTTCAGATCTGACAAAATATTGTCAGAACTGGAAGGGATTATTGTCAGAAGAAAATGGTAAACTTCTGAGAGGAACTGATGGCAAGGTAACTATGTAATGTTCATTTGAAGTTACCTCATGTGTTTATTTTAAATATTTTTACTCAGTACAGGTTCTCTTTAAACATTAAATATCAACAAGTCTAACACCTGGAAGGGGGCATGGCGGAGTGGGATACACGCCAAAAGTCCCCGGGAAAAATCTGGATTTGACGCAAAGCAGCGTTTTAAGGGCAGAAATCACATTGAATGCTAAATGACAGGCCTAAAGTGCTTTAAAACATCTTGCATGTGTATACATCAATCAGGTAGTGTAATTAAGGTACTGCTTCACACTGACACACCAAACTCACCGTGTAACGCACCGCAAACAGCTGTTTGTGTAGTGACGGCCGTGCTGGACTGGTGCGCACCATGGCGAGAGTGCAGGTTTTGGTGGCTTTACAGCCCATATGGTCGCCTGGCTGATGTGGCTGAATGACAGAACAGTGACTGTCCAGCTGATCAAATTTGGTCTGACCACAATGAAGCAACGACCTTATCTTTTGTGTGCCCCCCGAGACACTCATCTAGGCGCCGGTCATTGCTTCATTGTGATACGCAAGCCCCTTCACCACGGCAAGGTAATGATCACGAAGGGGAATGGGCGCATGTACATGCCTTTTCTTTTGTTGCAGCTGCCCGCAGTGCAGCCAGAAAAATTAGGCAGTCATGTACACGCACCAGAAAAATTATTACAGCGGCCTAGCAGCGGCCGCGGCCTAAAAAAATTCAGCAATCCGCCTGGAGTCCCGGACCCTGTTGGTGGTGGCGGAGAAGGTAGTCAAGCGGCCTGCAGGCAGACATGCTGTGTGGAGGGACTGGGAGCGACTTAGTCTTCTTGGGGCAGGCCAGGCAGCCAGTCACACGGCGTGCAGGCAGATGCGCTGTGTGTGCGGGGACTGACTTAGTCTTGGGGCGAGCAGCAGCCCTCCGGGATCCATGCCTCATTCATTTTGATAAAGGTGAGGTACTTAACACTTTTATGACTTAGGCGACTTCTCTTCTCAGTGACAATGCCTCCAGCTGCGCTGAAGGTCCTTTCTGACAGGACGCTTGCAGCAGGGCAGGAGAGAAGTTGGATGGCAAATTGGGACAGCTCTGGCCACAGGTCAAGCCTGCACACCCAGTAGTTCAAGGGTTCCTCATCGCTGTTCACAGCAGTGTCTACATCCACACTTAAGGCCAGGTAGTCGGCTACCTGCCGTTCCAGGCAGGTGGATCCGGAAGGGCTACGTCGAGGCGTTGGACTAAAGAACGTCCGCATGTCCGACATCACCATGAGATCGCTGGAGCGTCCTGTCTGACTGCGTGAACACGGGAGGAGGATTAGTGGCAGTGGTACCTTGCTGGCGTTGTGCTGTCACATCACCCTTAAAGGCATTGTAAAGCATAGTTGAAAGCTGGTTCTGCATGTGCTGCATCCTTTCCACCTTCAGGTGAGTTGGTAACAGGTCCGTCACTTTGTGCCTGTACCGAGGGTCTAGTAGTGTGGCCACCCAGTACAGCTCATTCCCCTTGAGGTTTTTTATACGGGGGTCCCTCAACAGGCAGGACAGCATAAAAGATGACATCTGCACAAAGTCGGATCCAGTACCCTCCATCTCCTCTTGCTCTTCCTCAGTGACGTCACGTAAGTCAACCTCCTCCCCCCAGCCACGAACAATACCACGGGAAGGTTGAGCAGCACAAGCCCCCTGCGACGCCTGCTGCGGGTGTTCTCCTGCCGCCGTCCCCTCCTCCTCCTCCCCCAAAGAAACACCTTGCTCATCATCCTCTGAGTCTGACTCATCTTCTGCACACGACTTCTCTTCTTCATCCTCCTCCCCCCTCTGTGCTGCCGCAGGTGTTGAGGAAACAGCTGGGTCTGATGAAAATTGGTCCCATGCCTGTTCCTGCCGTAACGGTTCCTGGTCATGCTCATTCGCAGCTTCATCCGCCACTCTACGCACAGCACGCTCCAAGAAGTAAGCGTAGGGAATTAAGTCGCTGATGGTGCCCTCACTGCGGCTCACCAGGTTGGTCACCTCCTCAAACGGCCGCATGAGCCTGCATGCATTTTTCGTCAGTGTCCAGTTCTCGGGCCAGAACATCCCCATCTTCCCAGACTGTTTCATTCTACTGTAGTTGTAGAGGTACTGGGTGACGGCTTTCTTCTGTTCTAGCAGGCGGGAGAACATGAGCAGGGTCGAATTCCAGCGAGTCGGGCTATCGCAAATGAGGCGTCTCACTGGCATGTTGTTTTTCCGCTGAATTTCTGCAAAGCGTGCCATGGCTGTGTAAGACCGCTTCAAACGCCCACAGAACGTCCTGGCCTGCTTCAGGACATCCGCTAAGCCAGGGTACTTTGCCACAAATCTTTGAACAACTAGATTCATGACATGTGCCATGCAGGGTATGTGTGTCAGCTTCCCCATATGCAAAGCGGCAAGCAGATTGCTGCCATTGTCGCACACCACGTTGCCTATCTCCAGGTGGTGCGGGGTCAGCCACTCATCCATCTGTTTCTTAAGAGCAGCCAGGAGAGCTGCTCCAGTGTGACTCTCCGCTTTGAGACAAGACATGTCTAAGATGGCGTGACACCGTCGTACCTGGCATGCAGCATAGGCCCTGCGGAGCTGGGGCTGTGTAGCTGGAGAGGAGAACTGCCACTCAGCCAAGGAGGAGGAGGACAGCGAAGAGCATGTAGCAGAAGGAGAGGAGGTGGCAGGAGGCCTGCCTGCAAGCCGTGGAGGTGTCACAATTTAATCCGTTGCGCCCTGCTTGCCATCGTTCACCACCAGGTTGACCCAATGGGCTGTGTACGTAATGTAGCGGCCCTGCCCGTGCTTGCCAGACCAGGCATCCGTGGTCAGGTGTAACCTTGACCCAACGCTCTTCGCAAGAGATGACACCACTTGCCTCTCAACTTCACGGTGCAGTTGGGGTATGGCCTTTCTCGAAAAATAAGTGCGGCCTGGCATCTTCCACTGCGGTGTTCCGATGGCCACAAATTTACGGAAGGCCTCAGAGTCCACCAGCCGGTATGGTAACAGCTGGCGAGCTAACAGTTCCGCCACGCCAGCTGTCAGACACCGGGCAAGGGGGTGACTGGCCGAAATTGGCTTCTTCCGCTCAAACATTTCCTTCGCGGACACCTGACTGCTGCTGTGGGCAGAGGAGCAGGAAGCGCTCAAGGGCAGAGGCGGAGTGGAGGAGGGTGCTGTTGTATCTTGCAGTAAGAAAGCTGTTGTATCTTGCAGTAAGAAAGCAGAGTAGATTTTATAAGCTTTATTCCAAGATGTCAGCCACAGAACACATGCTGCTGTACAATCCTCTCAACCCAGCAAGACAAAGACACAGGAAATAACATACACACCATAGAATCCTAACCTGTCAGCATCAACAGTGACACCTACAGGTCAGAGGTCTGAACACCACATATTCCCCTCTTAGTACAAAGAGTCTTTACCTCATTATCAAGAAAGTAAACAATAAAAGTGTAAATACATTTCACAATAAAGTACATTGCAATGTAACTACATCACGTAGTCCTTGGTCCACACAGGGGGCTTTCGGATCCTTTGAGTATAAGGTGGTGGTTCAGGATCCTGGTGACCTGTTTCTTGGTTGTCAGTAGGGGTAGGTAGATTTAATGCCTCAAGTGGAACATCAGCAAAGTCATGCCTAACAGGCGCAAGACGACTGGCATTCCATGTGCGTCCATCAGACAGTTTGTAGGTGTAAGGTCCTCGTTGGCTGGTCACTTTAAGAGGGTTAGAAAATCTGGATTGACCCTGTTTTATTAATCCGGGTTTTTTAACTCGAACTAAATCTCCACACTGGAAGTGCACTTCTTTTGCACCACGTTTGCGATCAGTATAGGCCTTACTTTTATCTTGTTGCTGCTGAACAGTCTTAGCAACTGCTGGCCGCAGAGGTACTGAACGCTGAGGAAGTGGAATATCTGCAACATGTAGTTTAGTTCGCATCTTTCTGCCGTGTAACAGATCAGCCGGTGATGCTTGTGTAGTCGCATGTTGAGTTGCTCTGTAGACATGCAGGAATTCAGTAGTAAAAAAACTTTCCAAGATCTTCCTGTAAGTTTCGCAGTCTGAAGAGCTTCTTTAAGGCTTCTGTTGAATCTTTCAATCTCCCCATTTGCTTGAGGATAATACACTGAGGACTTCCTGTGCACAATATTCCTCTGTCGCAAGAACGTTTCGAACTCAGATGAAACAAATTGTGGTCCATTGTCAGACACAAGTTCTTTTGCATTACCTTCCCTGCTGAAGACGGTGGTGAGAAAGGTAATCACAGAGGCAGAAGTATGAGATACAAATGCAATCTCGGGCCATTTACTGTAATAATCCATTAATGTTATAGCAAAGCGGCAGTCCATAGGTGCTTCTGGAAATGAGCCCACAATATCAATAGCAAGCTTCTCCCAAGCAGAATCAGGGAATGGCACAGGTTGCAGTGGTGTCGTGTGTGTGACAGCAGATTTGTCATGACTCTGGCAGGTAACACAAGTTTGGATAGCAGTTACTACTTGGGCATCCATGCCAGGCCACCAGTAGAGTTCACGTAGTCTTTGCTTAGTTCTCACAATTCCCTGGTGACTCTCATGAGCAAGATTTATAAGGTGAGCTCTCAAAGCCTCAGGCACAAGCAAGCGATGAGATCCACGGACTATATAGCCATCAACCAATGACAGTTCATGCCTTATCCTGTAATAAGTTTTCAGAATAGCACTCAGCTTATTCTCAGTGTTAGGCCATTTGCTTTGCAGCATGTCCCGTAATTGTAGTTGCACTGGGCATGCAAAACAAGCTTGTTGAAACTCAGAAGCTGTAACTGGATCCACATCAGTAAATGCAACAACTTCAGCATCTTCATCCAATGTACTTGTGGTCACAGGTAATGGTAGACGTGACAAGCAGTCAGCAGTAACATTTTGTACACCTGGTTTGTATTGGATTGCATAATTAAAGTTTAGTAGCCTTGCAGACCATCGGGCTACGCGCATTCCTGCTCGCCCAAGCCCTTTTGTAGTAAGCAGTGTAGTCAAAGGACTGTGGTCGGTACGCAAGGTAAACTGCCGGCCCCACAGATACGTTCTCCACTTTTCTGTAGCCCAAACACAAGCAAGGGCTTCTTTCTCCACAGTAGAATATTTCCGTTCAGTCTCTGTAAGGGTTCTAGAGGCAAAGGCAACAGTTTTCTCCACCAAGTCTGCCTGGCACTGTGTAAGGACGGCACCAAGGCCGTAGTCTGAAGCATCTGTAGTAACAATCGTAGGTAGAGAAGGGTCAAACAATGCAAGGGCTGGACTGTTCACTATAAGCTGTTTAACTGCATCAAAGCTGTGCTGGGCTTCCTCTGACCAGGTCATGCTGGCATTTCCACGTAGCAATGCTCTCATGGGCTCCACCACTGAAGCATAGTTGGGAATGAATTTCTAATACCATGAAGTAAGTCCCAGAAAAGCACGCAAGGTATGAAAGTCAGATGGAGCAGGAGCATGCATCACTGCTTGCACATGCTCAGGATCAGGCAACAGTCCATCTTGTGATATAATGTGACCCAGAAACGACAGCTGAGTTTGCCGAAAACAGCATTTAGAAGGATTGAGTTTTAGCCCAGCAGACTCAAGGCGATGCAAAACGACCTTAAGGTACTTGTCATGCAGATCCAATGTAGTACCATACACAATGATGTCATCCAGATAACACTGAACACCAGGAATGTCGTAAAGGGTTAAGTTCATCAGTCTTTGAAAACAACCGGGTGCTGAAGCCAAACCATAGGGAACACGCTTGAAACGGAACAGTCCCTCGTGTAATAAATGCAGTTAGATCTCGGCTTTCCTCATGCAGCAAAACCTGGTGGTAGGCACTTTGTAGATCCAAAGTAGAAAAGAATTTGGCTCCTCTGAGTTCTGAAAACACCTCCTCAATGTGTGGCAAGGGGTGACTGTCAATAACAATAGCTTTATTTGGTTCACGCAGGTCAACACACAGTCTTATGCCACCTGATTTCTTTCTGGTCACCACAATAGGAGATACCCACTCAGATGCCTCAATTTTTTCAACCACGTCTTGATCCAGTAATTTGTAAATTTCCTTGGAAACAGCCTCTCTTACAGAGAAGGGTAAGCGTCTCAACTTCTGACACACTGGTTGCACATCTGGGCGCACTCTTATTTTATGAACAAAGTCCTTTGCACAGCCCAGGGAAGCATCATGTAGAGGAGAAATGTTGGACACTGGCTGCATAGGAAGAGTTTGTGCTGTGGTAAGAAGACCATCCACTAACTGTAGGTGAAGTGCAGCAAACAGATCCCTGCCCAGTATAGCTGTGCCTTTCTTTACAATGTAGAATTCAGCCTGCACACTATTGGAGTGGAATTGTACAGTCACTAGCAGGCAACCAAGCACAGGAATAGGATCCCTGAGATAACTGACCAGTTTCAGAGTAGGTGCAGTGAGTGGTTCATTTTCAAAGCACTTAAAGAACAAGCGACACCCATGCTAACCTAGTAATAAAAAACACATATATAAGTAGATGAATACTACTTCTACTTACATAACAGATGTATTATGCTATCCACGTAATGATTCCTGTGAATTTTATAAAGGAAAAGCAGAAAATCATATTGCAGGCAGTGGCCATTTTGCCAAGCTAATGCTGACATCATATTCTTCCTGACTCTTGTTTTCCCCCCCTCCCTTCTCTTGCTCATTGTGTATTCATTAGCTGTCCTCCTCCCAGAGTCTTTTTTTTATTTACACATCCAATCACTGAGTCACCTCAGCCTTGCTTGTAAACACAAGTGATCAGCTAGGCAGGGAAATAAATGGAAGAGGAGGAATATATTATAGATAAAAAGAACTCCCAGCATTCAAAAGAACTCCAAGCATTCAACTTTTTGGCACTAGGGCCAGTGCTCCTATAGTATGTAATAACTCCAAACCATAACAGCAGAAAAAGTTTTGAATGCAGGATTAGCATCTTTATCACTTAATACACTCAGACCAGTTGCTGTTGAAATTTGATTTTTTATGGTGACAATACGGCTTTAATGTAGATGTCCTCAGGTAGTATGGACACAGCAGACCCTGTATCCAGCATGAGAGTAATGGAGTAACTGATTTGCAGAAGCAGTAACTTGTACAGTGCATAAAAGTTTATCAGGAATAGAACCAGCATGCTGGTCAATACTTAACACAGTAACCTCAGGAGCAATAACTTCATGAACCTGTTTAGCAGGAGAAGTGCGGCATACTTTTTCAAAGTGTCCCACTTTGTTACATTTGCGGCAGCATGCAGCTTTTGCAGGGCATGAAGTGTAGTTTGCCATGTGCTGTGCTGAGCCACACCGGAAGCAGTACCCGTTCTGGGAATATGCAGCTCTGCTTTGTACTTTAGGTGAATCTTTTGCAGTATCTGTGTATGAAGACTGTGGCTTAGGAGAGGCCCAGTCTGACTTCACCATCTGTATATCAGTAGTCCCCTGAATGAGGGTTTTTGCATCAGCCATAGCCGATTCAGTGTGACTGGACAGTGTAATAGCTTTTGTCAGAGTCAGATCCTGTTCTAGAAGCAATCTTTCTCTAATGCGGCTGGAGTTTGTCTTTTCCACTAACTGGTCTCTGATCATTTCATCAGCCAGGGCACCAAACTCACATGTAACAACCAGCTCTCTCAGGGCTGCTATATATTGGACTGTAGATTCCCCATTGTGTTGTCCTCTTTGGCGAAATCTGTATCTTTCAGCCACAACATTGACTTTAGGCACAAAGAAGTTCTGTAATGCAGCAAGAGCTGTCGCATATGTATCACCAGCAGGCAGAGTATAGAATATGCGCTGGCCTTCTGTCCCCAGACAGTGGATGAGTAAAGCATGCTTTCTATCATCAGATATCACCTCCTGACTAGCAGCAAGTATGTAATTCTCAAACATTCGAAATCCAAGCAGGAAAAGGCATAGTAGGCTCACCCGGGTGTGGAAGGAAAGCTGCAGGCTGCTGGAGTGCTAGAAGAGACATCCTCGTCGCCAATGTTTTATCTTGCAGTAAGAAAGCAGAGTAGATTTTATAAGCTTTATTCCAAGATGTCAGCCACAGAACACATGCTGCTGTACAATCCTCTCAACCCAGCAAGACAAAGACACAGGAACATACACACCATAGAATCCTAACCTGTCAGCATCAACAGTGACACCTACAGGTCAGAGGTCTGAACACCACAGGTGCCTGTGAAGGTGGAAGGGAGAAAGCGGCAGAAGCAGATGATGCACCTGAAGGAGGAAGAGGAGAAGGAGGGTGACTTTTCTTTTGTGTGCTGCTGCTGCTTTTGCTCAGGTGGCCATCCCATTGCTGTTTGTGCCTTTTCTCCAGGTGCCTTCGTAAGGCACTTGTCCCTACGTGAGTGTTGGCCTTTCCACGGCTCAATTTTTTGTTGGCAGAGCGAACAGATGGCTTTGGTCCGATCTGAGGCACACACATTAAAAAATTTCCACACCGCTGAGCCACCCTGGGATGTGGGCACTATGGGGACCTCAGCAGCTGATGCTGAAGGGCAAGTTGGCTGGCTGTACATAGGTGGCGATACATGGTGCCGGACACTGCCACCAGCTGTTTCTGACGAAGAGCTGCCCCAGCTTCTTTCAGCAACTTCTCTCCTCCTACTACTCTCTGACTCCCCCTCTGAACTGTCCCCCTCTTCATCTCCTCTATTGGGAACATACAGAGGATCCCTATCATCGTCATCGTAATCATCCTGCCCAGCTTCGCTTGCCTCAGACAAATCCAAACATGCACCATCAGTAGGTCCTTCATCCTCCTTACACGTTACATCCATAGTGTTGCCGTGTAACTCAGACATATGAGCTGGTGAAAATTCATCTGGCTGTAACAATGGCTGTGCATCAGTGATTTGAACACTAAATAATTCTTGCGAAGTGTCAAATGCAGCGGAAGTGGTGCTAGTAGTAGCGCTGGTGGCTGAGCAAGATGAGGTGCTCTGTGTCGCTAAATACTCAACCACGTCCTGACAATCTTGGGAGGTGATGGGACGTGCCTTCTTCCGAGCACTGTACTGTGGGCCAGGTCCACACGAAATTACATTTACACGACCTCGCGCAGACCTGCCGGGTGGCCTTCCTCTGGCACTACCTCTACCTGTTTTGTCCATATCGGGTATGCACGGAGTGGTATATCACACTGCGTGCACTCACGTAGGTAGGTGGGTTCACTTAACTGCACAGGTATGCGCACTGATGCGGTGGGTTCACTGAACAGAACAGGTATACAGTGGCGGGTTCACAGAACAGGTATGCAGTGGCGGGTTCACTGAACAGTACAGGTATGCAGTGGCGGGTTCACTGAACAGTACAGGTATGCAGTGGCAGGTTCACAGAACAGGTATGCAGTGGCAGGTTCACAGAACAGGTATGCAGTGGCAGGTTCACAGAACAGGTATGCAGTGGCGGGTCCACTGAACAGAACAGGCATGCAGTGGCGGGTTCACAGAACAGGCATGCAGTGGCGGGTCCACTGAACAGGCATGCAGCGGCAGGTCCACTGAACAGGCATGCAGCGGCGGGTCCACTGAACAGGCATGCAGCGGCGGGTCCACTGAACAGGCATGCAGCGGCGGGTCCACTGAACAGGCATGCAGCGGCGGGTCCACTGAACAGGCATGCAGCGGCGGGTCCACTGAACAGGCATGCAGCGGCGGGTCCACTGAACAGGCATGCAGCGGCGGGTCCACTTAACAGGCATGCAGCGGCGGGTCCACTGAACAGGCATGCAGCGGCGGGTCCACTGAACAGGCATGCAGCGGCGGGTCCACTGAACAGGCATGCAGCGGCGGGTCCACTGAACAGGCATGCAGCGGCGGGTCCACTGAACAGGCATGCAGCGGCGGGTCCACTGAACAGGCATGCAGCGGCGGGTCCACTGAACAGGCATGCAGCGGCGGGTCCACTGAACAGGCATGCAGCGGCGGGTCCACTGAACAGGCATGCAGCGGCGGGTCCACTGAACAGGCATGCAGCGGCGGGTCCACTGAACAGGCATGCAGCGGCGGGTCCACTGAACAGGCATGCAGCGGCGGGTCCACTGAACAGGCATGCAGCGGCGGGTCCACTGAACAGGCATGCAGCGGCGGGTCCACTGAACAGGCATGCAGCGGCGGGTCCACTGAACAGGCATGCAGCGGCGGGTCCACTGAACAGGCATGCAGCGGCGGGTCCACTGAACAGGCATGCAGCGGCGGGTCCACTGAACAGGCATGCAGCGGCGGGTCCACTGAACAGGCATGCAGCGGCGGGTCCACTGAACAGGCATGCAGCGGCGGGTCCACTGAACAGGCATGCAGCGGCGGGTCCACTGAACAGGCATGCAGCGGCGGGTCCACTGAACAGGCATGCAGCGGCGGGTCCACTGAACAGGCATGCAGCGGCGGGTCCACTGAACAGGCATGCAGCGGCGGGTCCACTGAACAGGCATGCAGCGGCGGGTCCACTGAACAGGCATGCAGCGGCGGGTCCACTGAACAGGCATGCAGCGGCGGGTCCACTGAACAGGCATGCAGCGGCGGGTCCACTGAACAGGCATGCAGCGGCGGGTCCACTGAACAGGCATGCAGCGGCGGGTCCACTGAACAGGCATGCAGCGGCGGGTCCACTGAACAGGCATGCAGCGGCGGGTCCACTGAACAGGCATGCAGCGGCGGGTCCACTGAACAGGCATGCAGCGGCGGGTCCACTGAACAGGCATGCAGCGGCGGGTCCACTGAACAGGCATGCAGCGGCGGGTCCACTGAACAGGCATGCAGCGGCGGGTCCACTGAACAGGCATGCAGCGGCGGGTCCACTGAACAGGCATGCAGCGGCGGGTCCACTGAACAGGCATGCAGCGGCGGGTCCACTGAACAGGCATGCAGCGGCGGGTCCACTGAACAGGCATGCAGTGGCGGGTCCACTGAACAGGCATGCAGTGGCGGGTCCACTGAACAGGCATGCAGTGGCGGGTCCACTGAACAGGCATGCAGTGGCGGGTCCACTGAACAGGCATGCAGTGGCGGGTCCACTGAACAGGCATGCAGTGGCGGGTCCACTGAACAGGCATGCAGTGGCGGGTCCACTGAACAGGCATGCAGTGGCGGGTCCACTGAACAGGCATGCAGTGGCGGGTCCACTGAACAGGCATGCAGTGGCGGGTCCACTGAACAGGCATGCAGTGGCGGGTCCACTGAACAGGCATGCAGTGGCGGGTCCACTGAACAGGCATGCAGTGGCGGGTCCACTGAACAGGCATGCAGTGGCGGGTCCACTGAACAGGCATGCAGTGGCGGGTCCACTGAACAGGCATGCAGTGGCGGGTCCACTGAACAGGCATGCAGTGGCGGGTCCACTGAACAGGCATGCAGTGGCGGGTCCACTGAACAGGCATGCAGTGGCGGGTCCACTGAACAGGCATGCAGTGGCGGGTCCACTGAACAGGCATGCAGTGGCGGGTCCACTGAACAGGCATGCAGTGGCGGGTCCACTGAACAGGCATGCAGTGGCGGGTCCACTGAACAGGCATGCAGTGGCGGGTCCACTGAACAGGCATGCAGTGGCGGGTCCACTGAACAGGCATGCAGTGGCGGGTCCACTGAACAGGCATGCAGTGGCGGGTCCACTGAACAGGCATGCAGTGGCGGGTCCACTGAACAGGCATGCAGTGGCGGGTTCACAGTACAGGTATGCAGTGGTGGGTTCACAGTACAGGTATGCAGTGGTGGGTTCACAGTACAGGTATGCAGCCAGGAACAAGCTAAGCCTAACTAATCTTTCCCTATGAGAGAGTCTGCAGCAGCTCGCCCTACTCTCACTAATGCAGGCACACGAGAGACCGTAATGGCCGCCGCTGCCTGCCTTATATAAGGGGGGGTGGGGCTCCAGGGGCTAGTGTAGCCTAATTGGCTACACTGGGCCTGCTGACTGTGATGTAGAGGGTCAAAGTTGACCCTCCATGTGCATTATGGGACGAACCGAACTTCCGCAAAGGTTCGCCTGCGGGACGCGAACGCGAACCACGGAAGTTCGCATGGAACCGTTTGCAGGCGAACCGTTCGGCCCAACTCTACATGCAAGTTAATAGTAGATGTAAAGCATACTTTTCATTGACTATGTTTCACTGTAACTTACAAAGCACAAACATGCAGCGCCGATGTCCCAATCCATTGAGTTCCTTCCGCTGCAGGGAACGAAAACAAAACGAAACTCAACGGGCAATGTGAACCTGGCCTCAACATTTTGCATCTACAGTCAGCAGATATGGCCAACTTAAGTGCAAATCTAATGCAACTTGTATACGGGTTGGAGATCAGCCAATCAAATGCACTTCCTGTGTATTTGGATTGCAATCATTTCAGTGTTCCCCAACCCTGTCCTCAAGGCCCACCAACAGTGCATGTTTTGTGGAAATCCACAGAGGTAGTTAATCAGCTCTGCTGAGACACTGATTACCCCACCTGTGCATGTTTGTGGTTTTCTGCAAAACATGTACTGTTGGTGGGCCTGGAGGACAGGGTTGGGGAACTCAGAATTACATAATATTTTCATCAATCAGAAAAATTTGCATCTCATGGCACATCTCTAGTCTGCATATCTCAAGACTGTGAATTCATGCTAATTCCAGTGAAATGAAGCTAGAGAAAGGGCTGGGCAAACTATAAGTGGCCCCTCCTTGCAGAGTTGCAAGTGGGCAGAGGAAGATTTGAAACAACTGGATCGCCGATTCCTGCATTGCATCTCCATAGCAACAGGACGTCGGGCGTTGTCAGCGCACTACACGTTGGCACGTCTCGACGTCCTGTCAAAACACATTTTGAAGCAATTTCTGTACTTTTCCGTTAGCCGGGCACAACCACTAGGTGGCGTTAATTACTATTCCCCCTCCAGGCCGCCATGGATAGTAGGGAAAGATGTAATTCTGGTGGAGTTTTATCGCCACCTAGTGGATGCGCCCGGCTAACGGATAAGTACCGCAATTTCTTACGTTCACGAAAATATATGTCTATTGCAGCATTTCCCTTAACCACTTTATGCCAAGGGTTGAAATCCACAGCAAGTGCGCTATAGTGGAATAGCAGGACTTTTATAAAAGTCCTATTTGCACTCAGGCGCCTGTTTTACACCTGGTTTTTGTGTTGCTGTGGGGATGTGATGCTCTTGTTACATTCCAACGTAAAAAAAAAATGATAATCATATGACCCTGCTGTAGAGTGCACTGACAGTCATATGCATAGCACCCCCCCCCCCCCCCCACTTTTGCAGTCCTTGCGGTAAAATAAGTTAACGCAACACAGGTTTACTATGCTAGTGTATAAGGGACCTCAGTTGCCAAATAGAATGTTTATAAATGTCTGTTTTGCAGGAAATGGCTTAAAGCGATATAAAACCCGGACATAATATTCAATAAAAACATGTTTTCCTACTTTTTATATAGGCCATACGGTTATTATATTTGCATTTGTGCATAAGTATTATTATTCATTTAGAAGTTATAGCTTCCCAAAAGTACAGTTTTTAGCTTTGTGAGCTGACTTTGCATTTTATTAATAACTGGTTTTGGTACTTATCCGTTAGCCGGGCGCATCCTCTAGGTGGCGACAAAACTCCACCAGAGTTACATCTTTCCCTACTATCCATGGCGGCCTGGATGGGGAATAGTAATTAGCGCCACCTGCCGGATGCACCCGGCTAACGGATAAGTACCCTGGTTTTATTCATTCAGGGCCCATTTCCACTAGAACGAATCTGCATGCGTTTCCTGCATGCAGATTCGCTCAACCAGTACAAGTGGATGGGCCTGTTTCCACTTCTGCGTTGTGCGCTCTGTTTTTGTGTGCGGGGAAAATCTGCAGGGCAGAGCCATCAGAATTCACTCCCCGCACACCACTATGCGAATCGCACGCCATGTATTTAATAGGGAAATCACATGCGTATTTGGCATGCGTTTTTCCGCACGATTCCGCATGCAATTCCACATAGGAACATGTTAATTTAAACATGCAGTGACAGTTAAATTCAGGTACTTATCCGTTAGCCGGGCGCATCCGGCAGGTGGCGCTAATTACTATTCCCCCTCCAGGCCGACATGGATAGTAGGGAAAGATGTAACTCTAGTGGAGTTGTCGCCACCTGCCGGATGCGCCCCGCTAGTGGATAAGTACCTAAATTCGCATATACGGAATCGCAGCAAAAACGCATGTGCAATTGCACCCGCATGCAATTTTGTCTGCGTTGATTTCCCGACGATTTCGCAATGCACTAGTGGAAACGGGCCCTCATTCATTCAGGCAGACGTGCCTTAACTCTTTGTCTCTGGGAGCTTCTCCACAGTCATAGAATGTATCACATTCCACACTTGACACGTTTAAGTAAACACAAGATTACATTGTTTAACATTCGGATGGGGCAGGCTGTGCAGGAACTGAAGCTTCTAAAGCCTGTGTTTAACCCTTTAAATGATGTTTTAGTACAAAAAATAATGCTGGTTGTATATAATATGCTGAGAATAATCTATTAAAACAAAGAAGAAATTCTGGGTTATATTCCACTTTAATTAACTTCCATTAAAAAAGTTTTAAGAAAGGTGAAAATGCAGATTTCAATGCAAAAATGAATTTGAACATACAGAAGAGTCATCTGACCACAAATATTGTTTTCCATTTCCATGTAAAAATTGCTATGCCTATATTGTAAGCTGAATCTCACCGTTAGCAGCTCCTGTGTCCAGCCACAGCCTGCTCTGCATTATTCCAAGGGCTGCTGGGAGATTTCACAGGTGTATCGCTACCAGCCTGATTACTGAGGTTCCCTGCGATCATTAGGAAGAACATGTGTTATCTTAAAATCCTGGACTGGAATCCTTGTGAAGATTTCTCTTCATTAGTGTGTGTGCTGCTGCTGCTGCACATGTTATTCTAAAATCCTGGACTGGAATGGTGGTATTCTCTCTGTGAGTGTGCTGCTGCAACTCTGCAACTGTTCATTGACAAACATTTCAGCTATCTGTGGTAAAAGGCAACTGAAATAAGAGGGATATGGAAGCCGCCATATTTATTTCCTGTTAAACAATACCAGTTGCCTGGCAGCCCTGCTAATCTATTTGGCTGCAGTAGTGTCTGGAGAACACCAGAAACAAGCATGCAGCTAATCTTGTCAGATCTGACAATGGTCTCTATTCACAATCACCACTTGTGGTAAATTTGCGACCACAATAAGACCATTTTGACATTCACTAAATTTTTCGCATGCAGAAAAAGTGCAGGAAAAGTTTGCAAATAATGCGGAAAAATTTCGGCAAAGGTCCCTAATTTTCACAAACAGAAACATCCAGGGTAGGAACACACTAGGCAGAATCGCATGATTTTCCCCATAACACATAGTGGAAAGCGCATATGCGAATCTGCATACCCTTACAAAGAAAAAGGGGTGCATTAGTTATGACTTCACTACCGATTTCTTATCACCTACAAGTACCCGGTGGTGATATTTTTCACTTCCCTTCCCACTGAATGAAATGGAGTCTAGAGGCTTGAGCTCTGTACTTGCTGGTCTTTGAGGGCTGGTGCACACCAAAAACCGATAGTGCATCCGCAAACGCTAGGGGTTTTTGAAGAGGTTTTTCAGAGCGATTCCAGGCACATTTAGGGCTGGTGCACACCAAGAGTTTTTGGTAGCGTTTTCAAAACCGCTGCCGCTTGTGAAAATGCTATCTGGGATGCATCTCAATGGGATGGGGCACTCCAGAGGTTTGAGGTTTTTAGCAAACCGCAAACGTGGCTCCTGCAGCATTTTTGCGGTTTGCAGAAGCGTTTCTGCCTCAATGTAAAGTATAGGAAAAGCTCAAACCGCTCGGAAAAATGCTAGATCAGGCTCAGTGCACACCAGAAATCTCTCGCTAGAGGTTTTTGAAGCAGATTTTGGGCTGGTGCACACCGAGCGGCTTTTGCGGCTGCGGATATGCTTGGTCAATGTATCTCAATGGGGTGGTGCACACCAGAGCGGGAGGCGTTTTGTAGACACGCATCCTCCCGGGGTGAGGCATTTTTTGGATTGTGGATGCGTTTCTGCCTCAATGTTGAGTATAGGAAAAACGCAAACCGCTCTGAAAAACGGCACTTCAGAGCGGTTTTGCAGGCGTTTTTGTTACAGAAGCTGTTCAGTAACAGCTTTACTGTAACAAAATCTGAAATCTACTACACCAAAAACGCTTCCCAAAACCGCAAAATGCTAGCTGAAACGCTACAGAAAAATAACAAAAAGCGTTTCAAAATCTGCTAGCATTTTGCGGAACTGCCTTAGGCCCCATTCACACTAGAGCGTTTTGCCGGCAATTTCGGCAAAATGCTCAAACGCTAGAGCTTTTGAAAGCGCTAGTGTAATAAAACCCTATGGGCCTGTTCTTACTTGGGCAATTTGTGCTAATCGCCGCAAATCATGAAACGCAAACGCGTAGCCTGCACTATTTTCAGGCAATTTCCCGGTGTTTCAGTGCTATAGTAGCACTAAACGCGATCGCGGAGAAATCGCTGCCCTGTCCAGTGATTTTCCGCATGAAATCGCGGAAAAATCACTCGCGCAAAATGTCGTGTTGCGCTTCTAAGTATGAATGGGGCCTAGCGTTTTTGGAGCATTTTTGTGTAGTGTTTTTGTGTAGCGTTTTTTCTGTTTTGTTAAAGTACAGCTGTGTCTGAACAGCTACTGCAACAAAAACGCTTGGAAAACCACTCTGGGGGCTGGAACCCACTAGAGCGATTTTATGAGTGTTTAGGGAGCGATTCAAACCGCTAGCGATTTCCCTAAACGCTCAGCTAATGTTAATGGATGGGCCAAATTCCACTGGAGCAATTGCGATCACCAAATCACAAAACGCAGGACATGCAGCATTTTTGGCGTTTAGCGTTAGCGTTTCTGCAATGTAAAGTATATAAACGCTGGTATAATCACTCATCAAAACCTGCACAGAGCGATTTTGCTAGGGTTGTGAAGTTACTACACACTGTAACAAAATTAAAATTAATTGAAAGGACCAATCAGAATTAAAACGCTAATCGCTACACAACCGCTGGCAAATTGAATACACTTTTTAAAATCGCTCGTGAAAACGCTTAAGAAATCGCTTGCAAACCGCTCATACAAAACGCTAGCGATTGCAATTAGCGATAGTGTTTTGTAGTGGGTTCCAGGCCTGAGGCCTTGTTCACATTGAGTTCCGTTCGCGTGTCCATCCACGTTTTTGACGCATATTTTTTTTCTATTCCCGATGTTTGTGTGGGCGATTCGTTTTTGTGCTTAGTGGTTTTGTAAGCGTTTTTTCCAGAGTGGTTTTGTGATACACTCCCTGACGCAAGTCAGAAAGTGAACTCTTTGACCTGGAAAATAATACATACAATGTATTTATTCTTCAAAACGCGAGCGCAATCACCTTAATGTGCGTTTTTGTATGCTTTCGACGATTTTCCTATACCTTCCATTGAGGCGAAATCGCCTTGAAAATGGTACACGCACCACTTTCCTTAGCTGCACAGCGCTAGACCCACTCTGATATGAACCTTCTTATAGACATTCATTATCCACGCAGCCCCCCAGAGTTTGCGTTTGGGGGATAAACAAGCCGCTCTGGTGTGCACCAGCCCATTGAAAAACATTAGCCAAGCGGTTTTCCCCCAGAAAGTGTTTTAAAAAACGCTCAGAACCGCTCTTGGTTTGCACCAGCCCTAAAGGCAATTTTTTTTCCGCATGTTTATCGCATGTTTCCGCACTTTTTTTACTCAATATACTTGCATGCAGGAAAAATGCAGAACATTTTTAGTGAATGCGGAAAACTTGCAGAAATTACTGCTGGCGTTAATTGTGCGGTAAAAAAATCTATTTCCGCATGTGGCATAGAGCCCAATGTCTGAAACACCTGATCTGCATGCTTGTTCAGGGTCTATGGCTAAGGGCTCGTTTCCACTATAGCGAATCCGCATGCGGGCACTGCATGCGGATTCGCATAGTCAATGTAAGTGGATGGGGCTGTTTCCACTTGTGCGGCGGCGGGATTGTTTTTCGGTGCGGCAGAAATCTGCACGGCAGAGCCGTCAGATTTCGCGTGCGGGAGGAATGCGGGCGAATCGCCGCTAATGCATTTAATAGGGAAATCGCATGCGGCTTTGTCATGCGGATTTCCCCGCGATTTCGCGTGCGATTTCGCATGGTTTGCTATGGAGCTTTACTCAGGCAGTGACATGGTTAAATTCGCCTGGCTCCTTGCCATGCAAAATCGCATGCGAAATCGCGGCTAAATCTGCATGCGGAAACGCAGCCGCATGCGATTTCTTCTGCGGTGGAATCCAGGTGATTTCGCACCGCAACAGTGGAAACGAGCCCTAAAAGTATTAGAGGCAGGGGATAGGCAGGGGATAGGCAGGGGATCAGCAGGGCTGCCAGGCAACAGGTATGACCCAGGGATGGAACCACTACAGCGTTTTTTTGAGCGTTTTAGGGCTCGTTCACACCTAGGAAGTTTTTGCCCTTTTTTTCAAGTGCCGGCAATTTTGAAAATCGCCCTAAAAAGCTTGTGCAATGATTCCCTATGAGAGTGTTCACATCTGAGCGGTTCATTTCCGATCTGCTCAGCAAAGCGCTGCCTGTATCATTTTCTGAGCAGTTTTGCTCAATGGAGGGTATAGGTAAATCGCAAAGCCCTTGAAAAAGCTCTTTGTATAGCGATTTCCCAAGCGCTTTTAAGAATAAATACATTGTATTTATTATTTTCCGGGTCAAAGAGTTCACATCCTGACTTGTGTCACTTAGCATTGAGCTCAAAATGCTGCATCTCCTGCGATTGTGATGACCCCTAATTGCAATCACACTAGTGGGTTCAGCCCCATTCAAATACATTACATTGACAAAGTGTTTTTGGGAATCGCAGCCGATTGTTGATGATCCCAAAACGCTACCAAAAAACGCCCTAGTGGGTCCCAGCCCATACATTGCAATGTGACGTTGCGTGTTCCTACGCATCTTTTACGCCACACTGTGTAGGTAGCCTCGCAACTCTCTAAGGGAGCCACCTTCCCCCGCCCGTGCTAGCAAGCCCCCTGGTGGTGGATAGGAGCGGCTGACAGGCAGTGAATTCACCACCTTAGGCCTTACATGCTGAACAGGCTTAAACTGGAGACTATTTTACGAATGCCTTTTTTTCCACGAGCAGCTGGAGGTGGTGAATTCATCAGCTGCTGTAAGATGCTCCCATACATGGGTTGGTGACTTGCTAGCGCTCGGCAAGGCCGGTGGACAGATGCTCCCCATGTAGTTGCCTTTGAACTCGTTGTTTCTGTGCTCAGACGCGGCACAAGATATTTTTTGTTGCAGGGTAAAGCCGTTGTGTGTCAAATGTAATATGTGTCGTGTTACCAAACGTTGCCATTTGGCGCTTGTGGCTTGCAGCGGGGCGGCTGAACTGCTCGACAAACAAGCAGTTCAGCCGTCCATGGAAAAGTGGTCCAAGACGTTGTCATTCCAGTAAAGTTGCCATAAGGCTAAGCTGTTTTTTAGTCACTTGTTGTGCATACAGAAGGAGTAGTGTTGGCTCTGTCAGCCAAAGCCACACCTCCCTGTTGACTGATTACCAGCCTATCGTGGTCCTCAGTCTAGTGGGGAGATTAGCTGACATTCACATTTTTATGTTATGCATCACTGCAACAGTAAACAAGTACATCATCCAGGTGAACTATTAGACTGTAACAATGTAACTCATATATGATGGGGACAGGCCTAAATTTACCTCAGAGGAGCTTATTGGCACAGATGTCCTGGCACCGTAGACTTCCTCCTCCATCAACCTACAAAACCCTGCTGAACCGTATCGCAAATGTGCTGGCTGTCACTTCTCCCTTACTTCTCTTGCCCATCATAGGTCACTATAGGTGCCCCTTAAGAAGGGCCCTCAGTATATTAAGTAGCTAGAGATGCCCCTAAGTATTAGGTAGTTAGAGGAAGCTCAGTATTAAGTAGCTAGAGGTGCCCCCAAGTATTAGGTAGTCAAAGGAACTTCGGTTTTAAGTAGCTAGAGGTGCCCCCTAGTATTAGGTAGCTAGAGGAAGCTCAGTATTAAGTAGCTAGAGGTGCCCCCAAGTATTAGGTAGTTAGAGGAAGCTCTGTATTAAGTAGCTAGAGGTGCCCCTAAGTATTAGGTAGTTAGAGGAAGCTCAGTATTAAGTAGCTAGAGGTGACCCCAAGTATTAGGTAGTCAGAGGAAGCTCAGTATTAAGTAGCTAGAGGTGACCCCAAGTATTAGGTAGTCAGAGGAAGCTCAGTATTAAGTAGCTAGAGGTGCCTCCTAGTATTAGGTAGTTAGAGGAAGCTCAGTATTAAGTAGCAAGAGGTGCCCCCAAGAATTAGGTAGTTAGAGGAAGCTCAGTATTAAGTAGCTAGAGGTGCCTCCTAGTATTAGGTAGCTAGAGGAAGCTCAGTATTAAGTAGCTAGAAGTGCCCCCAAGTATTAGGTAGTCAAAGGAAGCTCAGTATTAAGTAGCTAGAGGTGCCCCCAAGTATTAGGTAGTTAGAGGAAGCTCAGTATTAAGTAGCAAGAGGTGCCCCCAAGTATTAGGTAGTCAGAGGAACTTCAGTTTTAAGTAGCTAGAGGTGCCCCCAAGTATTACGTAGTTAGAGGAAGCTCAGTATTAAGTAGCTAGAGGTGCCCCCAAGTATTAGGTAGTCAGAGGAAGCTCAGTATTAAGTAGCTAGAGGTGCCCCCAAGTATTGGGTAGTTAGAGGAAGCTCAGTATTAAGTAGCTAGAGGTGCCCCCAAGTATTGGGTAGTTAGAGGAAGCTCAGTATTAAGTAGCTAGAGGTGCCCCCAAGTATTGGGTAGCTAGTGAACCTCAGTATTAAGTAGCTAGAGGTGCCCCAGACTGAAGGGAGATCTTATCAGTAGAATGTTGAGTGCTGGGTGAGTAATCTCTCATTTACACTCCCATCAGGACTTTGCATAGGGAAGAAGGGAGGTGCTAGGGGAGGGGAGTGAGCCACCTTTCCATCATCAGGCATCTGTAGGCACGTGCCTACAGTGCCTTAAAGTAAATCTGGCCCTTGATGGGGACCACTAGACTAATTTTTCTCCTCTTCTTCTCTGTCGGCTAAAAGGAACTGCACCTTTTTGATATACACATAAAATTAAATGTAAGGATGAGCAAACAAAAAAGAAATTTGGTTTTGCCTGAGGTGAAACAAACTGAGCATTGGTGGGAGCAGGCTGCGGCAGAGGAGGTTAACTCACCTCGGTCGACACTCTCCACGGCGTGCTTCAGTCGCCCGATACTTCCTCCTTCACAGCCTGACGGTGAAAGTATCAGGAGGATTTAGAGATGGCGAGCAGTCTGAGTTAACTTCCTCTGCCTCAGTGCGCTTCCACCAATGATTACCATATTTTTCGCCATATAAGATGCACTTCTCCCCAAAAAATGGGGAGAAAAAGTCCCTGCGTCGTATACGCCAAATACAGGGAGTCCCCGACTTACGAACGTCTTCCGATACAGCCGCCTACGACACAGGGGGACACAAAGGGGAGCAAAGAAGGACAGAAGGGAACACATACAGGACAGAAGGGGACACAGGCGGACACATGGGGACAAAAAAAGCACACAGGAGGACACAATAATTGGGGAATAACATCTTCAAGATGCTCCTGGCACATGGAAGCACCAGGTTTAGAATATATTTTCCCCTGGTTTTTGCCCTCTAAACTTAGGTGCATCTTGTAGTCCGCAGCGTCTTATTGTCCGAAAAATACGGTAGTTTCAAATTCGCTATCATCCATTCATCCTTGATCAAATGATATTTCCCACCACCAAGCAGCAGACAGTTTGCTCAGTTCTAAACAAAGTAGAGATTTGAAAAATCTGATCTCCTAAGATGAATAGAGTAATATCTGTATTTCCTTGCGGTATTTTTGACGGTGGCCTTAAAAAGTCATAATGCTACATTAGTGCCTGGCACCGCCACCAGTCGATAAATTGACCGTTGGTAGGGCCTCCGAACGCAGAGACGGATATTGCTTGTAAACGGCAAAAGAATCTGCAGATAAACGGTTTTCCTCCCCAGAATGCTCGGGACTCAGACATTCTCATTCACGTTTGGAATAATCACATCAATGACGGCGAGATTCTTCGCTGTCTTGGGAATCTCCACCAGCCATTGTCCGATTTATGAGGCTGCATAACCTGATCATAGAAGCGTCCAGCGTTTCAGCAGAATCCATAACGAGAGAGGCGTGCTGAGCTCCGGATCATAAATCGCATATAACGCGATGCTATTACTACAGACATATAAAATAGAAGCAGATCAATCAGCCACGGGGAATCGACTTGTGTCAGCAGCTGAAAGGATTACAATTACACACTTTATCAGCAGGAGGCTTATGCTACATGGCGAACGCTGATTCCACGCATGCACGTTAGGGCTTTTTGATGCTAAGTGCTCACGACCAGATTGAATTTCGCAAGTTTTGCCGCGATCATCTGAACATTACTACGGCACCAACAACGCTTGCTGATTCAGCCAGATGGATCTGGGAACAATCGTTCGTTTGCAGTAATCCCCGATCCATCTGGCTGAATCGGCAAGCATTGTTGGAGCTTCCATAAATGAACAATCACTTAAACAATCATTTCACAATCGTGGAAAAACTTGCAAAAGTCAATGGGGATCAGAACCATGGCCGGCCTTTGACCTGAGCGACTGAAGCGGTCGCTCAGGGCGACGGCTTCCAGGGGAGCACACGTGATGTGCATTCAACTGGCCCTGGCTGCGGCTGCAAGCTCCGGGTCAGTCTGTTTGTGGCTGCTGCGAGTGGTAGCTCCGCCCCCTGGTGCCGCTGGGGGTGATGGGGTGATAACTCCAGGAACCTGCTGCTGCCTCTTGCTGAGTCTGTGTGAGCCGTGCGCGCCAGTAGCTCTGCCCCTCACTCACAGGCAATGTCTGCGCTGTGCACTAATCAGAGAGACCTGCTTGTCACTCCTGACTCCTGGCCATCTTCTGTCTCTAGCTACAAGCAGAAAAGTAAGATTCCCCAACTGCCTCCCGGTTGGGGAAGTGTGTGTGTAGGGGGGTGCCTATATAGGGGGATCTGCTTGTATACTATACACTATTTATCTGCCTAGCTACAGTATATATACTAAAATGGGATCTGTTTATATATACTAAAGGTGGGAACTGCCTATATATACTAACAGTGGATCTGCCTATATACACTAACAGGGGATATGACTATATACACTAAAGGGGGGAGGTCTGCTTATGTACACAAAAGAGGGGGGGTCTGCCTATATACACTAAAGGGGGGATCTGCCTTTATACACTAAAGGGGGATCTGCCTACATACACTAAAGGGGATCGTGTGTGTGTGTGTGTGTGTGTGTGTGTGTGTGTGTAGGTGTGTGTGTGTGTGTGTGGGTAGGTGTGTGTGTGTGTGTGTGTAGGTAGGTGTGTGTGTGTAGGTGTGTGTGTGTGTGTGTGTGTGTGTGTAGGTGTGTAGGTGTGTAGGTGTGTGTGTGTGTGTAGGTGTGTGTGTAGGTAGGTGTGTGTGTGTGTGTGTGTGTGTAGGTGTGTGTGTGTGTGTGTGGGTAGGTGTGTGTGTGTGTGTAGGTAGGTGTGTGTGTGTGTGTAGGTAGGTGTGTGTGTGTGTGTGTGTGTGTGTGCGGCTGTGCGCGCGTGCGTGCGTGTGTGTGTACAGTGTGTGTGTACAGTGTGTGTGTGTGTGTGTGTGTGTGTGTGTGTGTGTGTGTGTGTGTGTGTGTGCGTGTGTGTGTGCAAAGAGGATGAATGGGGGGGACAAAATCTGGTTACACTCAGGGCGCTGTGAAACCTAAGGCCGGCCCTGATCGGAACGATTCATGGCAGTTGATTGCCGTGGGTGGCAACGATTGCCGCGGGTCGCATGCGTTGTGAAACATCGTTTAACTACGTTTCGTTAAACGATGTTGCGCGATATCATGAAAAAAACATTTGCCGCAAAAAAATAATTAGAAAAAATGTGAGTATTAACAAGAACGGCTCACTTTACTGCTTGCTAGCTGCAACTGTTTCTGTGCAAGGCGCTTGCATCTGGCTATGAGCATCCAGCACGTGCAGCGGTCCTGGACGCTACATGCAACTTTTTTTTTTACCAGGTGTTAACCATACTGCATGTCAACCGCTGACACGCATGTAGTATGAATGCTCTCCTTCAGTTGCATTATCTTTCAACCGAGGGGCGCTTGACCCTCGGAAAATCGGCAGCTAAATAGCAGAAACAGCCCTTAGGCCCCATTAACACTAAAGCGTTTTGCCGGCGATCTCGGCCAAACGCTCAAACACTAGCGCTTTTGCAAGCACTAGTGTAATAAAACCCTATGGGCCCGTTCTTACTTGGGCGATTTGTGCTAATCGCCGCAAATAGCCCAAAATCGCAAAACGCAAACGCGTAGCCTGTACCATTTTCAGGCGACTTCCCAGCGATCGCTTTTTAGTGCTATAGAAGCGCTAAACGCGATTGCGGAGAAATCGATGCACTGTCCAGTGATTTTTCCACGTGAAATCGTGGAAAAATCACTCCCGCAAGAAGCCGGCAAAAATCGCTGGCGTTTTGCGCTTCTAAGTGTGAATGGGGCCTAAGTGTTATTCTGTTTCAGCAGAATGTTTTCCTGTGACCCATTCCTTGTAAACTCTGTACTAACCCTAACCCTTCCTGATGCCTAGCCCTAAAACCCTCTTCGGGGGTGCGTAACCCTAAAACCCCCCTTCCTGACGCCTAACCCTAAAACCCCCTTTCTGACGCTTCACCCTAAAACCCCCTTCCTGATGCCTGACCCTAAACAACCCCTTCCTGACGCCTAACCCTAAACCCCCCCTTCCTGATGCCTAACCCTGAACTCACTCTTCCTGATGCCTAACTCTAAAACCCCCCTCCATGATACTAACCCTCCTTCTTTGCAACTAACCCTAATACCTCCCTTCTTGATACCTATCCATTACCCCCCTTCCTGATGCCTAACCCTAACCCCCCTCCCTTCTTTACAACTGGTACCTAGCACCCCCTTCCAGATTCCTAACCCTAAAACACCCCTTCCTGTTGCCTAACCCTAACCCTTCTTCTTTACAACTAACCCTAATACCCCCCTTCTTGACTCCTATCCATAACCCCCCTCCTGATGCCTAACCCTAAGGGCCTGTTTCCACTACACGCAGATTCTGCATGCAGAAAACTGACTCCAATGAATGCCTATGGGAAATCTGCATCAGAAAAATTGCGTTCAGTGGAAACAGGCCCATAGGCATTCATTGGAGTCAGTTTTCTGCATGCAGAATCTGCGTGTAGTGGAAACAGGCCCTAATCCTTCCCCCCCCCCCCTTCTTTACAACTGACACCTAGCTAGAACCCTAGAACCCCCTTCCAGATGCCTAACCCTAAAATCCCCCTTCCTAATGCCTAACCCTAAACCCCCCCTTTCTGATGCCTAACCCTAAAACCACAAGGAAAAAAGATAACTGGGTCTCCACCTGGATTTATGCAGTTATGACTGTGTCTTTATTTATACCATAGTAGCAAACACACAACGTTTCAGACTCACGGCCCTTCCTTGTGATATTTTCCTGCATCCCTGGTGGATCCAGGTGCGTACTGTTTGACTCCCTGGTGCTGAATCTCAGTGGTTGAGCCTGGGGACTGCTGCTTTTGCTTCTGCCTAACCCTAAAACGCTCCTTTCTGATGCCTAATTCTAAAACCCCCTTCCTAACATTATAATGTTCAAAACAATACATTTCAAACCGATAGTTTTCAAAAATGAATAAATACAAAAGATTAAAAATATCAAAGACTATAATGTTATAATTTTGAAAAAGCTAAAAAAAAAAAGAAAAATGTAAAAAATACTATACGATTCTAATTTTCAAAACAATAATTATTGTGCGCCCAAATTTGGGCTCCTAATAGCTGAAATCTGCATTAGTGCCTGTGGGGTGCCCAAATCATCCATTAGCCACGAGGCGCCCAAATTTCCTGCTTCCGTCGGAAGCTTTTGCCAGCTAGTGCAGACTTTCAGAGCTGCATCCTGAAACCTTCTCATACAGCGTTGTCTGTGCCCCGCCCCCCTTGCAGTCTGAACAGCACGACACTGCCCAGCCAATCAGCAGCAGTCACAGCCTTCTGTTAACTCTCACAGTGGTGCCGCTTCAGAGTAGTGATGGGAATTCCGGCTCTTTTCAGAGAATCGGCTCTTCTGAATCGGCTCCCATTAAAGAGCCGGCTCTTACGGCTCTGAATCGGCTCTTCATTAAATATCACTAAACACCACTCAGAATCGGAGTAAAAGCCCCGCCCCCGTCTCCATGACAATTCCAGACTGCTTCTCTGACTGGGGCAATCCCTCCTGCTACTGCTCTGCTCCACCCCATACACTCCTACAAGCTGCAAGAGGAGGACTACATCTCCCAACATGCCTCAGCGTCCTTTATTGCAGAGCAAAGCAGAGCTCTGTGGGGCGGCTGAGGCATCGGCTTTTTCAAAACTGAGAACCGGCTCTTGTCGTTTGCAGCAAAGAGCCGGCTCTTAGAGCTGCCTCGTTCGCAAACGACCCATCACTACTTCAGAGCTCTTACATTCATGACTGAAAAACAAAAAGTGACATTTGGGGATTTTGCTTACTTAGCTCTCAGAGGTGCCGTATATTTACATTGGCTGCAGAAATGCCATCCAGCGTTACTACGGTGCCGGAATCCCTCTTTAAGCCGCTGATATTGGTACGATGTGACCTTTTAGAGATGCGTCTCGCAGCGCCCCACGCCAGCCAGTGACGAGGGATGTGTCAGCCCCGCCGCTGCCAAGACAGCCTCACGTCTGATGATCATTTTACAGCCGGGGCTCGCTGACCCGGAGGCGTCTTTGCTAAATAGTGATAAACCGTAAGTAAATTGAGCCACACAGATCAGCGCTCTCGGCGGTGCGGCACTTAATGCTTCCGCTCGGGAAATGACTGATTGATGGCCGCGATCGGACAGCTGTGAAGGATTTTTGGATTCGGGCCCTCGCAGGATGTGACACATCCAAGCGCACTCGCATTTTAAATAGAGATCGACGCCGGAGCTGTCATTAAAATTAGGATCATTTAAGCCATGGGTGGAATTAAAGAGTCACTCTGTCTGCAACCAATGTTCTCAGGCTGAGGAGGCTGCAATGCATATCTGCAGGGGGGCCTCTGCAATCACAGGGGGGCAGGGCTTTGGGGGCTTGATCCTCCTCCCTCTCATGGGATTACACAGGGCGCAGGTGGTATCTTTTCTTCTCCATCTCTGCATTGCCATTCGTGGGCTCCTAATCACATGACCAATGCTATCTTTATTTTGCGGAGGGGGGATACATTCTTGGTATGCCCCTGCATATCTGATATAGGAAAAGTAGCCCTGAGCCATGATCATCGCTAAAAATAGAGATGTTCATCATTTTGAGATGATGCAAAGTTTATGCTAATTAATGCAGTTTGGAATACGACTTATGGTGCGTACAGACATGCGACTATAGTCGTTTAAAACGATCGTTACCGACGGCATTGCCCGACGATCGTTCGTAAAAAGTGCACTAACGATCATTAAAACGACCGACCAACGAGATATGTCGTTGGTAAAGAACGATCCATTCTGCCAGATCTTTTCCAACGACCATCGTTCAAAAAGTAATGTCTGTACAACGATCGGTCGTTGATCGTTCGTTCTCAAAGCTTTGCACATGCTCAAACAGTTCTTTTTGACACTTGTGTTTGAAATCAGTTTATACATTATGTTGCGCACGCAACGCTCGTTCCATGATCGTTCGTACACGAACAATGTTCAAAGTAGCCTTTCTTCAAACGATCATCGGCCGATACCTCCTTTAACATCGTTCGTCGTTCAGAACGAACGATCGTTATCGTATGTCTGTACGTACCCTTATGAAAACCATCACCTACTACATATGGTGTGTCCAGTTCCAAGCTTAAAGTTATTTGCATCTCAATGATCACCTGTTACCATTACAAAAGACGTCAAACTCCTGAAGTTGGAAGGATATGGAGGCTGCCATATTTATTTCCTATTAAGCAATACCAGTTGCCTGGCTGTCCTGCTGTGCCTCTGACACTAATACTTTTAGCCATAGTCCCTGAACAAGCATGCAGATCAGGTGCTCTGTCTGAAGTCTGACTGGATTAGCTGCATGCTTGTTTCAGGTGTGTGAATCAGACACTACTACAGCCAAATAGATCAGGAGGACAGCCAGGCAACTGGTATTGTTTAAAAGGAAATAAATATGGCAGCCTTCATATCCCTCTCACTTCAGGTTCCCTTTAGGCCAGTTTTATACATGGACCTTGCATTTGCGGTGTGATGCTCTGCCGACATCGCAACGTAAAAAACTACATTCATGTAACCCTGCAGCAGAGTGCGCCTTCTCCACCCCTCACCCGGTGACATACTCCGCGCTGGATAGGATGTACATCACTGGGATTCTCCAGTCCCCCATCGCCTTTGCATTGTTCCGTACATGCACGCCGCACCAACAATGTATTTAAATTTTCTGCTTCGCCCATTGACTTACATGCATTCCGTACCTGCAGGAGTCCGGCGGTAACACTTTGTTGACTTTGTGACGGCTCAGCGGCGAAAGGGTAACAAAGGGTAACAAAAAAAGGGTAAGTGTAAAAGGGGCCAGTGTACTTAGACCCTTCTGGTGGTGCCTACTGTCTAACCCTAAACCTCCCCTGGTGGTGCCTTACCCTAAGACCTCCTCATGGTGGTCTCATGGTGGTGCTTAACCCTAAGACCCCACCCCCTGAAATTGCCTAACCCTAAGACCCCCCCCCCCCCCCCCCTGTTAGTACCTAAACCTAAGACCCTCCTGGTGGTACAAAAAACAGGGGGAAAAAAGCAGATATAATTACCGGGTCCGTCTGGCATCTGTATGTCCCCTTTGTTCCCGGCTTTGCAGGCTTAAAACTGAGAAACCCCCCGGCAAAAAAATGATAATTATCGGGCATTGCTTGGCACCCAAATTTCCCTTTTGACGCCGGCTTGCCAATATTTTTAATTAAAGTCTATGGCGACGCCCCATTTGTCCAGATGCTGCATGCACCTGATTTGCCCTATACCGTTTTAATTTATTCAGGAGTACTGTAAACAGAGGAGTCTGCCGATGCAAAGTTGGACTAAGCCTTCCTTTCTTCTGAGCCTGGACACCTCCTTCCCTTGAGTGTCTTCCAAAGCAGGAGATTTGAAGCCTTCTGCATAATGGTTTTAGTTATGGTTTCAGTAATGGTTTCCCCCCCTCAAGGCGAGAGCTGTCATAGTAAGCCGAGAATCTAAGGTCCCTTCCATGTTTCCCTGATGTTGTGTTTGATCAAACCTGGTAAGAAATGATAGCAGGGAAGGTGGCCGGCACATTCTCTCAGCTTCCTTTCCCTAATTTGAGATTGTCCCCTGAGGGACTCGTACCAAAGAAAGAGCTGAACAAAGATCGTGTAAATCATTACTCGTCTTATCCCCCAGGGGGGTTCTCTGACTGATTGTATTGATGAAAGATCCTTTAGTTCTGGTGCTTTGTTATCCAGAGCAGATATTAAATCTGCTTTCAGGCTGCACCTATACGGCCTTGGAATGATAACTCCCTGGGATTTCAGATTTAACCCTTCTGGCTGTAATCCCGAGCCAGGCTCAGGCACGAAAACCACTGCTCAGAGCTGTAACCCCGAGCCTAGCTTCAAACTCACCTCCTAGCCTGCAGCGTCCGTCCCACTTGTACCCAGCAGCTCTGATGTCCACTCTGTCTTCTCCCCATCCGATCTTGGTCCCTGACGTGATGACATCATCAGTGGAAGTTTCAAAAGTTAAACAAAGCAGTATGCATACAGAAAAAAAAGTGTGCAGCATGAATAAAGAAAAAATGTGTGCAGTATGATTAAAGAAAAGTGTGCAATATGGATAAAAAAAAATGTGCAAAATGAATACAAAAATGTGCAAAGAAATTTTAAAAAAGTGCTATATAAATTATATAAAATGTGCAACGTTAATTTAAAAAAACATACTTTTGGGAACTAAATTCTGGAAGTAATCATACCACCAAGGAGGTTAAAGAGGAACTCCAGTGAAAATAATGTAATAAAAAAAGTGCTTCATTTTTACAATAATTATGTATAAATGATTTAGTCAGCATTTGCCCATTGTAAAAGCTTTCCTGTCACATAGGGGTTGTGGGGAGGCGCCCAATATAAGTACAAACTAAAAAATAATAAAATTAGGTTTCTTACCTCTACTGAAGACTCACTGGGATGGATAACAGGGAGCCTTTATCAAGAAAACCGGTTATACTGTTGACAACAACGCGTTTCACGGGACGCAGCCCGCTTGTAACGAATGGTGTCAACTCACAGAGAGAATCTGATCATTGATGATCTGCAGAATCATCAAGAATACAGATATATACCCGATTATGGATGATCTGCAGAATCATCAATAATACAAGTATTTGCTAACCTCTGGACACCTGAAGTGTAAGTGCTTGGTGCAACAGTATCAAAGAACACACAAGGAACTAAATAGGAACTCCTGAGGAGCAGGAGTCTCAGCAACAAAAATGAGCAACAGACACTACTGCAGATAAAGATCACCAAAAAGGAGATCTTGGTTAAGGCTGAGAACACCTAGGCGGAAATGGGTGATTCAGACCTTAATGCAGCAAAGGATTTCCGAGGAGCGGAAATACTCAGACCCCTCAGCCTAGGTAAACATAGTGCTGAGGGTAGCGTAGTCAGACAGGCAGGTTCAGCAACTCACAGGCAGAGACAGTACAGAAACTGAAAGCTAGATCAGAGTAGTGATTCAGGCAGAGTCGGCAACTATATCAGATAGGCAAAGGTACAGGATCAGTAAACAGAAGAGTAGTCAGGCTAGCAGAATGTCATAACAAATAATACAGTTCAATTAGTACTTTAAGCTATCAAGTATCTGACTAAGTGTGGATTCCCAGCTCCTGCCAGTTCTGGCACACTGTCGGATCTAGCTATGGTCTGAGAGCTAGCACAATAGTATTCGCAACAGCAGACAGGGAATGACTGGCATACAGGTCCTATATATATATACTGGGAGTGCTCCCCAGCTCCGCCCCAGTCACTCAGCCAATCAGAAGGGCGAATGGAGTCAGCTGACCGGCCTGGTCAGCTGACAGCCCTTCTACTTGCATAAAGGTCCTGTCGCTTTGCCCGCGCGCGTGTAAGCCTCAGCCTCTGAGTGTCAGGAGTCTGTGTTAACATGAGAGAGAGCAACTGCCGGCTGGGTCGCGGGAACCGCCGCCATGCCGCCGGCCGCGGCGACGGTATCCCTGCTGCCCTGAGGCAGCATGTAGGAACATGACTGTGCAGTGGAAACCGCCGGCTGAGACGCAGAAACCGCTGCCCTACTACTGACAGTGTCGGCGGTATTTCTGCTAACCCTCACACCGCTTCCTCAGCTGTGTCGTGCGGAGGCGCATAGATCTTAGATTCCTGTCACGTGGTGAAATTTTTACTGCTGGCAGGTGATGTCACTGGAAGTAGCTGCTGCTTGCTTTTTGAGCAGTTGCAAACAGCTGTAAATCGCTATTTCCCACAATGCAATGAGGTTCACAGACAGGAAACTGCCAGGACCATGGTCCTCACAGTTTCCTGTGGGAGGGGTTTCACCACAATATCAGCCATACAGAGCCCCTTGATGATCCGTTTGTGAAAAGGAATAGATTTCTTACGTAAAAGGGGGTATCAGCTACTGATTGGGATGAAGTTCAATTCTTGGTCACGGTTTCTCTTTAACGGCAATCTCACTAATATACATGTGAAAGTTTGGATGTTTGTTACTTAATCACGCAACAATGGCTGAACGGATTTGAATGAAATTTGGCACACACATAGTACATTACCTGGAATAACATATAGGATACTTTCTATCCCCATAACCAAAAAGTGGGCGGAGACAAATACACATTTCACTGGGAAAATGTAAACTGCAGCCATCCTTACACAGTTGATAGTAGGGTTCTCAAACTTTGCACAGTTGGTTACTGGGTGACTGGGATTAATTTTCAGAAAAGTGGGTGGAGCCTACAAAAGCCAAACAAAACTCACCTATTGCTTTTTAAGGGGGATATTTAATTGCCGCCATTCTTGTTAATGGCACAAGCCTCAAACATGGTACAGTTGGTCATTGGGTGACTAGGGTTCAAATTCAGAAAAGGGTGCGGAGCCACAAACAGATTTGTTTCATTTCAATGCAAATTATTAATGCCAAAGACCACAAAGCTAACAAACTAGGTCATTGAGTAATTGAGTAATTGTGTGTTAGAGTTAGAAAAAGTAGGCAGAGCCAACACCAGCCAAATACATACCCGGGCAATGCCGGGCCATCAGCTAGTATTTTTATCTGTGCCAGCCTATGGGATTAGGATTATGTTGTATTTTGAGGTTTGTGTGCCCTTTATGGACTAGGCCGTGCAGAATTTCCATGCCGTAAAAGTCTCTACTTTTTTAAATGATTTTTTTTCTCATAGGCCATACCCATTTTGATATTTCTTTAGGGCTCTTTCACACTTTTCAGATGCTGATGGCTAAGTTACTGTAGTCGTTACATTAATAGAGCAGAAATGGATTCTGAGTTGGTTTGCCTAGGGATAACCACGGTACAAATAGATTAGGATGCTTGTATTGAAAATAATTCAATTTAAGGGCTTTATTGACTATTAATTTTAGTTTCAAATGGTTTTATTGCGATGATAGACATAAATGAATGCAAACAATATTGTGATAGAATCCTGTGCAGGGGAGTCAAAAAAAGGTATTAATAGAAAGATGCAAATATCACTGTAAAGAAAGCACAGTAAGTACAACAGGGGGTAAGGGTATGTGCCTTGGGATTAAGGGTTTGATACATTCCTGCCAAAAGTACCTAAGGGTATCAAAGGAAAGCAGAGAAAAGCAGTTATGGTAAGTAGTCTTCGTATTTCAGTACAACACCAGGTACACACGTCTTCAGGGGTAGCTCATAGAAATCACAAACATGCTGACAAAAAGATTAGCTAAAAAGTAGAGATGGGCCAAACATCAAATTTAAGATTTGCAAACGGAGAACGCGAATCTCCGCAAAGATTTGCGAACAGGTGAATCTGGCGAATCTCCATAGACTTCAATGGGCAGGAGAATTCTAAAACCTGCAGGGACTGTTTCTGGCCACAAAAGTGATAAAAAAAGTTGTTTTTAGGGGCCTAACACCTGGACTGTGGCATGCCAGAGGGGGGTGGGGGGTGCAAAAGTCCCACCCAAAATTACGTAATTTACACAGAGCCATGTTTTCATCTTATCTTCATTTAAAGGGCAGATATCACATTACGTTCCTAAATTGGTGAAATAAAGTGCTTTAAAACCTCTGGCGTGTGTACACACCCATCAGGTAGTGTAAGGGTTACTCCCACTTCACAATGACAGACCAAACGCCGCGTTCAATACACTGCATTCCACAAACAACCACACAGACCTTTAAGCCTTGTTCACACTATGGCCTTGATTCACTAAACAGTGATAACTCATATCATGTCAACGCTAGCATTTGAGCGCAGTTTCGTGCTTAACGGCGGGCACAAATTTGCGATTGCGCAAAAATTGCACGCGAAAATGGTAGCGTCGCCGTGATATGAGTTATTACGGTTTAGTGCAGGGGTAGGGAACGTTGGCTCTCCAGCTGTTAAGGAACTACAAGTCCCACGATGCATTGCAGGAGTCTGACAGTCACACTTATGATTAATAAAGGCAAATGCATGCTGGGATTTGTAGTTTTATCACAGCTGGAGAGCCATGGTTCCCTACTCCTGGTTTAGTGAATCAAGCCCTATGAGCATTTTTGATTTTTTTTCTTTTTATAAGCGCTGGCAATTTTAGTAATTGCTCTAAAAGCACTTGTGCAATGCTTTCCTATGAGACTGTTCACATTTGAGCGTTTCGATTTTTTTTAAATCACAAGCGTGCTACCTGTACCATTTTCTGAGCGTTTTGGCTCAATAGAAATTATGGGAAATCGCAAAACGCTTGAAAAAGTGCTTTGTATTGCAATTTCCCGTTTTTATGAATAAATACCCGGGCAATGTATTTGATTATTTTCAGGTCAAAGAGTTGACTTCCTGATGTCAGGAAGTGTCTAAATTAATCGCTCAGCAAAATCTCTTAGAAAAGAGATTACAAAAGAGCTTTTCTAAGCGCAGGGAAAAGCACTTTGAAACCGCTCTAGAAATCGCTCAGCGCTGGCGATTTATAATGTGAACAAGGCCTAAGTGATTACGTCAGGTGAGCAAATCTTTGTTTTCACTAGTTGACACCTCCACAACATAAATGTTAGCCCTCTCGGTGTCAATCTATGTGTAATGGCCGCCCGTGCTTGTGCACACAATCGTGGGAGTGCAGGCTATCACGGTTTTCCAGCCTCTATGGTCAGGCTGAGGTAGTTCAATGACAGTTAAAGAGGAACTCCAGTGAAAATAATGTAACAAAAAAAAGTGCTTCATTTTTACAATAATTATGTATAAATGATTTAGTCAGTGTTTCCCATTGTAAAATATTTTAAATACCTGATTTATATTCTGACATTTATTACATGGTGACATTTTTACTGCTGGCAAGTGATGTAGCTGCTGCTTGCTGTTTTGGCAGTTGGAAACAGCTGTAAACAGCTATTTCCCACAATGCAACAGGGTTCACAGACAGGAAACTGCCAAAAGTACCTCGGTACTCAGAGCTTTTTTGTGGGAGGGGTTTCACCACAATATCAGTCATACAGCTCCCCCTGGTCTGTTTGTGAAAAGGAATAGATTTCTCATGTAAAAGGGGGTATCAGCTACTGATTGGGATAAAGTTCAATTCTTGGTCGGAGTTTCTCTTTAGGTGACCAAACAAACACTGATTCTGCACTGAGGCCTTATACAGGGGGCAGTAGTGGATACTAGATGCCAGTAGTGGTGGTGAAAGATTATTGGGTTATGGTTGGTGCACTACTTGGACCAGCAGACCTGTCTCCAACAGCACTGAGGTCTTATACAGGGGCCAGTAGTGGATACTAGATACCAGTAGTGGTGTGAAGGATTATTGGGTTATGGTCAGTGCACTACTAGCACCAGCAGACTTGTCTCCAACAGCTAACTTGTGCACTGGCCACAGATCAGCAATACAATTCTGTATTTTGTATCAATTATGTATTTTGTATATCAGTGGCCACCGTTGTCTGTATTAGTATGTACACTATGTTTGTTTCTTACTTTGTACAGCGCCACGGAATATGTTGGGGCTTTAGAAATCAATAATAAGAATAATTGCTATATCGTATTTTTCGGACTATAAAATGCACCTAGGTTTAGAGGGCAGAAACCTGGTAAAAAAAAATATACTAAACCTGGTGCGTCCAGAAGCGTGTGTTCTCCTGTGTCCCTTTCCGCCCCCCATGTGTCCCCTTCTGCCCCTTATTTGACCCCTTCTGTCCCCGTGTCCTCCTTTGCTTTCCCATGTGTCCCCTCCTGTCCCCACCTGTGTGTCCTTCTTTGTCCCTGTGTCTCCCCCTGTGTCCGCCTCTGTCCTCCTCGCCCCCCCATGTGTCTCCTCTGTGTCCTCTGCCCCCCCCCCCCCCACGTGTGGTCCTTTGTTTCCTCCGCTCCCATGTGTAAACATAATTAGCGGCGGCAGCAATGCTCACTTAAACCACAGTCCCACCGGCGATCGGCAGACCTTTCCTCTCCCACTTCCCCCTAGTCACGGCTTCTGCTGAACGCGTCACCAGCAGAAGCCATCACTAGGGGGAGCCGTGTGGGAAAAGAGAGATCTGTGATCGCGCTGGAACTGTGGTTTAAGTGAGCCTTGCTGCCGCTAATTATATTTACATGCGGGAAAAGAGAAGACATGCGGGGAGCCGGAGGACCACACAAGGGGACAATACAGGGTGTCCCCGACATTGCGGCAGGTCGGCGGTTCATATCGGCGAGCATTCGTAAGTCGGGGACTCCCTGTATTCAGCATATAAGAAGCAGGGACTTTTTCTCCCCATTTTTGGGGGAGAAAAAGTGCAGCTTACATGCTGAAAAACATGATACATTGGTTCATGTGAATAGTTTTTTTCATTACCTGCTACATGGAGAGTCAGTGGCCAATAGCTTTAGAACTAGCAGAGGTCACGTGACGGCTATTTCAGAAACTTTTCAGGGTTTTCATGCACCAGAGAGAATTTTACAGCATTCACTGATCAGTAGCCATAGCTGTGACCGTTTCCACGCCATGCGAGCGGCAGATAATCATGTGACTAGGCATGAATTATATGCATTATGGAGCTATGTGATTGTGAATACAATGCATTGTACAGTACAAGCAAATACAAAAGCAGATTATACGGAGTAAGATCCTGCTTATCCCCCCCCCCCCCCCCAACTCTAATAGATTAACCACCCTGAGTTTTTTCCACTGTGTTATGCAAATGCAGCGTTCCGCTTCCAGCAGGGACTGCGCAATTCATTCACAGTCACGTCTGATTTACAAAACATCAACAGACAGAAATCAACACAGAGCAAGCGAGGAGTGTGCAGAGTGAACGAGGAGAACTGACAGGAATCAACACAGAGCATCAACAAGCGAGGAGTGTTCAGAGCGAACGAGGACTGACAGGCAGCATTCTCCTGTTACATCTAATGAAGCCAATATACTCCGATCGATAGACACTGCACATCAGCTGAGACTGCAGAGATATTCCTTGTGTTACATACACCGTAAGTGGGCACCGCGGCACTGTGCGCTGAATATTTAGGACCTATTAATACAGAGGTAATTTACTGGAGATCTGCAGAAAGCCAGTGGCATAGCAATAGGGGAGGCAGAGGTTGCGACCGCACCGGGGCCCTTAGGCCAGAGGGGCCCTCTCACAGTCGTAGTATTAGCTCTTTACTGGTCGGAATAAAAAAGGGGTGTAGGGTTTCAATAATAAAAATATTTTATGTCCATTTTATCAATAAAAAAAAGTATTGTGAATATCTACTGATATTGTTCGTCTTTAAAGTGTGGATGGTGTACATTATCGTAATAATATTGGCCAATGAAAATTGTTAACAATGATAATAAAACAGTTGAAAATCTTACCGACATTTTGCTACAGCTTAACCTAACCCTACTCTCACACAGAAACCCCCCCCCCCCCCCGATGCCTAACCCTAACCCTCCTTCCCTCTGCATAAACACCCTTCCTGTTACCTAACCCTAACTGCCCCCCCCACACACACACTCACACACACAAGCACACTTCCTGTTGCCTACCCCTAACTGTCCTTCCCTCCCCCACACAAACACCCTACCTGACGTCTAACCCTAACCGCTCCCCCTGCACAAACACCTTACCTGATGCCTAACCCTAACCACCCCCGGCACAAACACCCTCTTCCTGATGCCTAACCCTAACCATCCCCCTGCACAAACGTCCTCCCTGACACCTACCCCTAACCCCTCCCCCCCGCACAAACACCCTCTTCCTGACACCTAACCCTAACCATCCCCCTGCACAAACGTCCTCCCTGACACCTAACCCCTCCCCCCCGCACAAACACCCTCTTCCTGACACCTAACCCTAACCACCCCCCTGCACAAACACCCTCCCTGACACCTAACCCTAACCACCCCCCGCACAAACACCCTCCCTGACACCTATCCCTAACCCCTCCCCCCGCACAAACACCCTCTTCCTGATGTCTAACCCTAACCATCCCCCTGCACAAACACCCTCCCTGACACCTAACCCTAACCATCCCCCGCACAAAAACCCACCCTGACACCTAACCCTAACCACCCCCCGCACAAAAACCCTCCGACACCTAACCCTAACCACCACCCCCGCACAAAAACCCTCCCTGACACCTAACCCTAACCACCCCCCCAGCACAAACACCCTCCCTGACACCTAACCCTAACCACCCACCCCCCCCCCCCAGTACAAACACCCTCCCTGACACCTAACCCTAACCATCCCCAGTCCAAACACCCTCCCTGACACCTAACCCTAACCCCTCCCCCCCGCACAAACACCCTCTTCCTGATGCCTAACCCTAACCACCCCCCTGCACAAACACCCTCCATGACACCTAACCCTAACCACCCCCCTCACAAAAACCCTCCCTGACACCTAACCCTAACCACCACCCCCCGCACAAAAACCCTCCCTGACACCTAACCCTAACCATCCTCCTGCACAAAAACCCTCCCTGACACCTAACCTTAACCATCCCCCTGCACAAACACCCACCCTGACACCTAACCCTAACCACCCCCTCGCACAAAAACCCTCCCTGACACCTAACCCTAACCACCACCCCCCGCACAAAAACCCTCCCTGACACCTAACCCTAACCATCCCCCAGCACAAAAACCCTCCCTGACACCTAACCCTAACCACCACCCCCCGCACAAAAACCCTCCCTGACACCTAACCCTAACCATCCCCCCAGCACAAACACCCTCCCTGACACCTAACCCTAACCACCCCCCGCACAAAAACCCCTCCCTGACACCTAACCCTAACCACCACCCCCCGCACAAAAACCCTCCCTGACACCTAACCCTAACCACCCCCCCAGCACAAACACCCTCCCTAACACCTAACCCTAACCATCGCCCGCACAAAAACCCTCCCTGACACCTAACCCTAACCACCACCCCAGCACAAACACCCTCCCTGACACCTAACCCTAACCACCCCCCTAGCACAAACACCCTCCCTGACACCTAACCCCTCCCCCCCCGCACAAACACCCTCTTCCTGATGCCTAACCCTAACCATCCCCCTGCACAAACACCCTCCCTGACACCTAACCCTAACCATCCCCCTGAACAAACACCCTCCCTGACACCTAACCCTAACCACCCCCTGCACAAAAACGCTCCCTGACACCTAACCCTAACCACCACCCCGCACAAAAAACCTCCCTGACACCTAACCATAACCATCCCCCCAGCACAAACACCCTCCCTGACACCTAACCCTAACCACCCCCCGCACAAAAACCCTCCCTGACACCTAACCCTAACCACCACCCCCCGCACAAAAACCCTCCCTGACACCTAACCCTAACCACCCCCCCCAGCACAAACACCGTCCCTGACACCTAACCCTAACCATCGCCTGCACAAAAACCCTCCCTGAAACCTAACCCCAACCACCACCCCAGCACAAACACCCTCCCTGACACCTAACCCTAACCATCCCCCCAGCACAAACACACTCCCTGACACCTAACCCTAACCACCACCCCCTGCACAAACACCCTCCCTGACACCTAACCCTAACCACCCCCCCAGCACAAACACCCTCCCTGACACCTAACCCTAACCATCCCCCGCACAAACACCCTCCCTGACACCTAACCCTAACCACCACCCCCAGCACAAACACCCTCCCTGACACCTAACCCTAACCATCCCCAGCACAAAAACCCTCCCTGACACCTCACCCTAACCACCCCCTGCACAAAAACACTCCCTGACACCTAACCCTAACCACCACCCCCGCACAAAAACCCTCCCTGACACCTAACCCTAACCACCCCCCCAGCACAAACACCCACCCTGACACCTAACCCTAACCATCCCCCGCACAAACACCCTCCCTGACACCTAACCCTAACCACCCCCTAAGCACAAACACCCTCCCTGGCACCTAACCCTAACCATCCCCAGCCCAAACACCTTCCCTGACACCTAACCCTAACCCCTCCCCCCCCGCACAAACACCCTCTTCCTGATGCCTAACCCTAACCATCCCCCTGCACAATCACCCTCCCTGACACCTAACCCTAACCATCCCCCTGCACAAACACCCTCCATGACACCTAACCCTAACCACCCCCAGCACAAAAACCCTCCCTGACACCTAACCCTAACCACCCCCCGCACAAAAACCCTCCCTGACACCTAACCTTAACCATCCCCCTAGCACAAAAACCCTCCCTGACACCTAACCCTAACCACCCCCTCGCACAAAAACCCTCCCTGACATCTAACCCTAACCACCACCCCCCGCACAAAAACCCTCCCTGACACCTAACCCTAACCATCCTCCCAGCACAAAAACCCTCCCTGACACCTAACCCTAACCACCACCCCCGCACAAAAACCCTCCCTGACACCTAACCCTAACCATCCTCCTGCACAAACACCCTCCCTGACACCTAACCCTAACCAACCCCCGCACAAAAACCCTCCCTGACACCTAACCCTAACTATCCCCCTGCACAAAAACCCTCCCTGACACCTAACCCTAACCACCACCCCCGCACAAAAACCCTCCCTGACACCTAACCCTAACCACCACCCCAGCACAAACACCCTCCCTGACACCTAACCCTAACCACCCCCCCCAGCACAAACACCCTCCCTGACACCTAACCCTAACCATCCGCCGCACAAACACCCTCCCTGACACCTAACCCTAACCACCACCCCCAGCACAAACACCCTCCCTGACACCTAACCCTAACCATCCCCAGCCCAAACACCCTCCCTGACACCTAACCCTAACCACCCCCCGCACAAACACCCTCCCTGACACCTAACCCCCCCCCCCCCCCCCAAACAAACACCCTCTTCCTGATGCCTAACCCTAACCATCCTCCTGCACAAACACCCTCCCTGACACCTAACCCTAACCATCCCCCTGCACAAACACCCTCCATGACACCTAACCCCAACCACCCCCCGCACAAAAACCCTCCCTGACACCTAACCCTAACCACCACCCCCCGCACAAAAACCCTCCCTGACACCTAACCTTAACCATCCCCCTGCACAAACACCAACCCTGACACCTAACCCTAACCACCCCCTCGCACAAAAACCCTCCCTGACACCTAACCCTAACCACCACCCCCCGCACAAAAACCCTCCCTGACACCTAACCCTAACCACCCCCCCAGCACAAAAACCCTCCCTGACACCTAACCCTAACCACCACTCCCCGCACAAAAACCCTCCCTGACACCTAACCCTAACCACCCCCCCCCCCCAGCACAAACACCCTCCCTGACACCTAACCCTAACCACCCCCCGCACAAAAACCCTCCCTGACACCTAACCCTAACCACCACCCCCCGCACAAAAACCCTCCCTGACACCTAACCCTAACCACCCCCCCAGCACAAACACCCTCCCTGACATTAACTCTAACCATCCCCCGCACAAAAACCCTCCCTGACACCTAACCCTAACCACCCCCCCAGCACAAACACCCTCCCTGACACCTAACCTTAACCCCTCCCCCCCCCGCACAAACACCCTCTTCCTGATGCCTAACCCTAACCATCCCCCTGCACAAACACCCTCCCTGACACCTAACCCTAACCACCACCCCCAGCACAAACACCCTCCCTGACACCTAACCCTAACCATCCCCAGCCCAAACACCCTCCCTGACACCTAACCCTAACCCCTCCCCCGCAAAAACACCCTCCCTGACAC